>NW_004955415.1:16744256-16760948 GCF_000276665.1 Chinchilla lanigera | reverse complement strand
TGGAGAGTCCTCAGTAAACGTGTATTAGAAGTCCTATTCAATCCAGGTATTTCCCTCTTGGGTATTTTTCCAGGAGAACTGAAAGCATCATACCAGAGTGATATATGTGCACCCATGCTTATAGCAGTGCAAGTTGTAATTGCCAAATCTGGCAAACAACCCAAATGCCCATCAACTGAGGAATGGATAAAAAAGGTGGGGTATTTTTACACAATAGAGTATTACTCAGCTGTAAGAAAGATAAACTTGAGGCTTTTATAGGTAAATGGGGACAACTAGAGACCATACTCATAAGTGAAACAAATCCAACTCACATGTGTAAACATTGTATTATCTCCCTAGTGTAAAAACCTAAAAGATTTTATTTTTAATAAAATCTGAAAGATAGATACTGTGAAAGGGAAAGAAACTGCTCAAAAGGAAAGAGCAACTGGGATGAGGGAAAACAGAAAAGAAAGAAGGGAAAAATACACACACACACACACAAGATAGCTACCATAATTGTACTACTCATTTCTATTCATTTATTGAAAGTAACAGTTAATGTCTAATTGTTTGATCAATCTTTCATGACCATATCTGGTTATCTGAGCAACCACTTTGAAGATAATAATATGTAATACAACAGTCATTGTTAATTTCCTATCAACTTGCTTTGAAATTCTGTATTGTTTTATTGTTTTTGTGTTGTTTTGTTTATGTCTTTGTTTTTGTTATTTTGTTTTTGTTCTTTTCTATTTAAAATAAAAATTCAAAAAATATAAGCAGAGAAATAAAAAAGCACACTGGTTGAATTTGTAATAGGATGAGCTATAATACTATAATGAAGTAAACTTCTGGTGACTTTCAGAAGGTACTGTCTGAGTATAAAAGTGGGCATTCACTTTCTGAGGACTTCTCAGGTTAGATTCCACAGAAGCAAGAAAATATGGGGAAAGTATCTCAAAAAACAATGCTGAGAGGTGAAGAGGCAAGGTAGGAAAAGAAAGCAGGTAAATAAGTAATGCACCATCAGGCAATTAATACTAGGCCTCTGGAGTTTATCCAACCAGGAACTCTTGGAGACAGTGTAAAATTCATTCTGTAGAGTTACTCAGTCCAATCAGTAAGGAATCCAGGGTATTAATACACAACACTCCATTTGTCATTGTTTGAGAGCTGTTGCTAGAGCATTATATCTTTGATTTTCCTGGATTGCCCTTCTCAGGACCCCAGTGTGGTGGATTGACAACTGGTGGTCAACTTATAACACCCAGCTGAGCTGCGCAAGTGTGGTGCTGGGTGTGGGAGGCCCACCTCAGGATTGTTGCCAGTAGCAGAAGAGGCAGAACTGGAGAAGAAGTTAGGCTATTGGGAGCTGGTAGAAGCTATAAGGAGTTATTGGTTCTCTTGCAGGAGCTTCTTATCAGGCTTTCCTGATGAACTTGGTTGTTTTCATACTCTGAGGAGCTTAGGACCTTGTTGGCAGTGAGAACAGCTTCTGTTCACTTTGGGAGAGCTCTGGTCTTCACTTTGAGCATTGCTTCCTGGCTCCAGTGGGGAGGTAGTACACTGCCAGTCTTCTGGAGAAGCTTGTTGCACTGGCTATCCTGATGGGAACTCAGCTATCCTGATCATCAGAGGAGCTCAGGACCTCACTGTTGCTAAGGATTCGGGGAAGCTCTGGTTTTTGCTTTGAGTGTCGCTTCCTGGCTCCATTTCAGACCCCTCAGCCTGCTAGCACAGATCCTTCATCCCACTGGCACAGAATTTCTAGATTCCACCACTGATGTTTGGGCCTTCCCAGTGCAAAGCTGTACCTGCATGAAACATTGTCGTGGGCTCTGGGCCTCCAGCTGAATTCATAGGAGGCATTGTTATGGGCCCTAGGTCTTCAGCTGGACTTATATAGGACATTATCACAGGACCCAGGCCCTCAGCTGGATTCCTGGTCAACAGTGTGTGTATATATTTCCTGCACTCTTGTATATGATTCTTTGGATGACTATTATAAATAATCTTATAAAGTATGTGTCCTGTATTATATTGTCCTCCTTGCACAATAACCCCCAAAACCACAACACTCAGCAAGCGCCTAAAGCCAGCAGAAGCCCCAGAAGAGTTGCAGTGTCAGCCTAGCAGTCCTTGCAGTGGTGAGTGCAGAGTGGATGGGAATGAAGTGCTAAATGCAGCTGCTACAAGGCCTGCAGGGGTGAGGGCCACTCACTGGGCAGCGAGACAGTGCAGAACTCACAGTAGTGGACAGGAAAGGCAGGCCTCTGTCTGCAGCAAGGAACATCAGAGAAGGCCTCTCTGAAAACCTGTCACTTCATTTCTTTTATTTTTAATGAATTTTTATTGAGACACAAATAAAAAGCTAAGCAAAACAATTAAACAGGCAAAGGACTTAGACGGACTCTAAAATTATCCAAATAGTCAACCAACATATGAAAAGATGCTGAACATTATTGTTCGCTAGGGAAATGCAAATACCCAACTTCTTTATTGTGCTTTTTATTAGTACATGTTGTAATGCATAATAATTACATTCATCATGGGGAACTGGTACATGTACATATGGCAATAATTCTTTTTGCATCCCCTTTCCTACAACTTTTTTTATTTTTAAATAGTTTAATTTTCTTAAAAGTTGAAAAATAATACAGAATTCTCATCTCGCCTTCACTCAGTTTCTTCACTAATACATTCTATACTTGTGGTATATATAATTCCCGAAACATGGAAATTAACCTTGATAGCATTTTACCAACTGAGCTACTGACATTAAATGAATTTTACCAACTGTTTCACTGCTCTTGAATTTTTGGCCTTAGACTGTCTCTTTGCATTCTGTCATCATGACTTCTTAGTCTGTTCCAATTCACTATAGTTTTGTTGTTTTGCTTTGCCTTGACACTTTTGAAGACAATGAGCCAATTATTCTGAAGAATGAAGAACTGACACTATAGCTTGAAAAGCATGAGTCGGCTATGCAAAGATGTAGGAAGAAAGCATTCTAGATGAGGGCACACACAGCACCTCAGAGGCCCTAGGGTGGGAGCTAAGGGCCGACTAAAGGACCAGAGAGCAAAGGCAGATCAGTGTTGCAGAAGTGCAGTGGGCAAGGAGGAGAGGTTATGGGGAGAGAGGTCATGCTGAGGAGCACAGATTTGCTCTGGATATAGAGCACAGCCAGTAGACAAACACAAACATTATGCAGCAGCCATTAATGCCACTCCCCCTTGTCCTCACTTAACCAGATGAAGAGTATTATCCATTAAGGCTTTATTATAGTCAGAGTTTGCAAGAAAAACAATACAGGACACATAATTTATAGATTATCTTATAATAGTCACCCAAAGAGTCAAATACAAAGAGTTCAGGAAATCTATCCACATACTAAAGACCCAAAGAGTCCAGCTGAGGGCCTGGATCCCATAGTAATGTCCTACATGAGTCCAGTTGAAGACCTAGAGCCTACGACAATGTCTCACGCAAGTCTGTATCACAGATTTGTGCTGGGAAGGCCCAAAGGTCAGTGGTGGAATCTAGAAAGTCTGTGCCAGTGGGATGAAGAATTTGTGCTAGCAGGCTGAGCGATCTGCACTAGAGCCAGGAAGTGACACTCAAAGTAAGGACCGGAGCTCCCCTGAAAAGTACCACAACCATCCTCAGCAACAATGAGGTCCAGAGCTCCTTCAATGATTGAACAGCCAAGTTCATATCAGGAAAGCCAGCATGACAAGCTTCTCCCAGAGATTGGACAGTGCACCATATTCTCCTCCAAACCCAAGAAGCGATGCTCAAAGTAAGGACCAGAGCTCCCCCAAAGTGAACCACAGTCATTCTCAGCGACAACAATGCTCCAAGCTTCTCTGACGATGAAAATAGTTGAGTTATATCAGGAAAGCCAGTGCAACAAGGTCCTCCAGAAGAACCAACAGAACCCAGGAGAACCAACAGCTCCTAACAGCACCTCTTCTTCTCCAATTCTCCTTTTTATGTTGTTGGCAACAATCCTCAGGTGGGCTCCCATACCCAGCACCACACTGATTCAGCTCAGCTAGGTGTTCCAAAGTCAACCCACCACAGGCTTCAACAGTTCTTTCTAGCTCATTGTTAACTGTGGCTTGAATGGAACAATTTATATTCCTCCAAAAGTAGAGACTGATTTTAAGATCTTGGGATAAATGAAGTCACTGGGAGAGTGGGGCAAAGAAGGACACACTGACATGAAGGGTGTTATTGAGGTCATGGACATGGGCATTGGAGACTTGATTTTGGCACTTGGACTCAGTGCCCAGTAGATGCCTGTGTGATGACAGCATGGGCAAAAGAACTTGGCCCTGGAGCTAGGTGGAAGGTCTCTGAGCTTCCTACTCCAGACTTTTGTTCGAGTTCCAACGGGCCAGGATGATAAGTAGGAATGAAAACCCAACAGGATGAAAATTAGAGTGCTATACGGAAAGGAGAATACAAATGTGAGTGGCTTCCACTGAGTAAGGATTCTGCCCCTGAGACAGATGTTAGCAGATTCCAACTTCAGGCATGTATGTCAGTGAGCATCCAGGTGATGAGAAGTAACAGCTACCACAGCTGTTGTTTGCTGAACCTCCTGCTGAAGGAAACATCACCACTTGGAAGCTATTCAGACACCTTAAATTTAGCGTATACAAAATCCAAGTCCTACTTTCCATCAAACAATTCAGATATTCTCCTCCCGGTCTATCCTGGCTCAGCTAATGGAATTCTCTTTGCCTCCCTCTCTCATGCCCATCAGTAAATCTTGTCATCTCCTCCTTCAATGATAGGTGAAGTCAAAGCACTTCCCATCCAAACCCTCAGCTCTTAGCTCCCCATCAAACATACCATCATCACTGCCTGAATTTTTACAATAGCTTTCTGCTATTCCAATCAGAATGATTATATTCCACTAAAACTATTTTCCTGAAAGTGTTCTCTGACCTTTACCTTTGTGATAACATCAAGAGGCATGATTCTGCATAGCTTTTTTCCAATAAAGGCACGCATTCCATTTATAGTATCATACATGACCTTCTTCAATTTATTCCCAAATCTATTTCTGGCTTTTTGGCTTCTACTCAACTCTGAGTTTCACCTCCTGATTCCAGATTTATTCATGCCTCTTTACTGCGTTGAGTGATCCTGGTTTCCCTGTGTATATCTTTGCCATTTTGGAATACTAAATTTAGCTCATTCTGATCTGTCTAGGTCATCATTTGTTAAACCCAGAGGGTAGGCAAGTCCATCTTTGCTCCCGATCTCTGCATAAAAATCACATTCTACCAAGAATATCACACGTCCAAACATAATATAATCCCCTTGGAACACAGCACATGCACAGGAATGAGGACCTGGGTTTTCTTTGGGGGGGCAGGTAATGGGGATTGAGGGTTTGCTTGAGACAAAAGAAGACTAAAGGACTTAGTAGTTATGCTGTTCTCACTTCGAATGGGAATTCATGTATATCAGCAACTAAATGTTTGGGCATCAATGCCCTAGAAGTTCTCCCTGGTCACTAGGAATTACTATAGTTACCACCATTTTTGCAGGAGATCTGTCAAAATATTATTACTATCAAAACTAAGAAATCAAACACCAACAATGAGAAATTCTTAAACCTATTAAATATCATTCATATTCTAAAGGACCTACCATTACATCAGTCTCAGTCAGTTGGAAGGCCCTGAATGATGAGATGCTGTAATCAAAGAAGTAGCAATAGTGTATGCTTTTCTGCTTTTTTACTTTTGCATACGACAACCCAGAATTAATGAAATGAAGTAGAAGTATTTTGTGTGCATAATTAATGGTACCCCAAGTCCATTACATCATGGAGAGCTACATTCCAAATTCTTCAATGGCCAGTGTTCTGGCTAGCCTTTTCTTCATTTTATCTTTTAGTCATTTTATGTAGATACATTCATCCATTTTATTAGTAAAAGGTGGAAATCACTGACCAACAAAATCTGTCTTTGGGAGCAGAGTTTCATGACACTTTCCAGGCCATGTGAATAAGTTCTTTCCAGTAGGTGCAAGGGAATTGCTGAGTGTCTTTCTCAGACCTAACTCATGAAAACCTTCTATATGTGCTTCTGTGCTCTTTTCTTATTTTTCTAATGACCTGTAATGGCCACATCCAGGACATCTTTGGAGAGGTACCTGCTGAAGAAAGAACAAATTCAACTTATGTCCATGCATGACTAGAGGATGAAAATCTCTCTTGCTGACCCAAACACTGTCCTTTCATTTATACAGGAAAAAGTGAACTTCTTTAGCTGTAACCCACGAAAATGTTATTTGTCACCACAAATATAACTAGGGTAATTTTATCTGCTTTAAAAACTTGCTTTTAACAAGTAGCAACAAAGCTATTCTCCACATTATCATTTACAAGCATTACTGCTTTCACATTAGATCTTTAAGCTACCTACCAGAGATTTATTTTTGTGAATGGTACAGATTTGGTTTTTTTAATTTTCCTTTGCCCATGGAGGAGAGTTAGTTTTCCCATCAGAATTTATTGAAAAGCCTGTCATTTTATCATAGATCTGTAATGCTACCTCTGCACACCACTAGTATCCAAGTAAGTACAGGTCTGTGGTAGATTTCTCTCTTTGTCCTTGGTATATTTGGTATTTCAGATACATTTATCTATCCTACACCAAACTACATTGTCTTAATTTCTATTATGTTTAGCATGCTTGATTCTTTGTTGTTTTCCCAACGACTTCAGCAAGCAACAGTGGCACACAGGGGCTTATTAAATAATAACCCTACTTTCAGAATTTACAACTCTGCAGGTTGGCAGTAAGAATTTGTATTCCTAACAAGTCCCAGGTAAACGTTGCTCATCTGAGGACCACACTTCGAAATCCACTAGTTAAACTGTGAGCTGAATACAACTCTAAGACTCACTTTGTCAGACTTATGAATAAATCCAACTTACACATGTGGTCCTGGAGTGGAACTCGTTCATAAGCTAAGGATTTACTGTACTAGGGCGAGAGGAAAATGGACTGACTTGAAGTAGGATTTTTCTCACCTAGGGCTACAGTTAACAGGCTAGCACACATCAAGCAAGAGAAGTTTTGAAGCTGTTCTAACTAGATGTCAGAAAAGACTTCATGAAGAATGCAGGCTTTCAGGCAGGTCTTAAGGAATCAGGAAGAGAGGCCTGGACAGAGAGGGCTGATGGGGAACAAAGGCAGTGGGATGCCCTGGGTTAATATGTGTGTCTCTGTCACTTTCCCATCACTGAGACACAATACCTGATATCCACATCTCAAAGGAGGGAGGGTTGTATTGGCTCCTGCTTTTTGGAGGATTCAGTCCACAGCTGGCTGGCTCCAAGGCAGGAAGGGCATGTGAAAGGGTCTGGTGGAAGAAAGTTGCTCACATCATGGCATCCAGAGAAGCAGAGAGAGAAGGGAGCAGCCAAGGAGAGAGCTGTACTCCTTCAGGCCATGCCCCTAATGACTCAACTCCTCCAGTCAGACCCCTTCTCTGAATGGCAAGTCAGCCACAAATGCATCAGTGGATTAATCCATTGAAGACTACAGCAGCCCCATGACCCCACACCTTGAAAAAGCTCCACCCCTGAACACATGAGATTTGGGAGGAATGTTCTAGATCTAAACTATAACAATATGGCTGCCATACAATTCACACTCTGAAAGACCCAAACCATGGGTTGGAAATGACTGTCTAATGGTCAGACTTTGTAAAAGAAGAAGGCAAAATGGACTGGTATTTTACATGTAGTGATAAGCTATAAGACTAAGGAGTTTTGAGATTGTTCCATGGGTAATTAGGCAGCACTAAAAACATTTGAATAATCAGTAAAATAACCAAGAGGGTATCATCAGCAGAGTCTCTCACAGATCCACATGGCTGTTGAAATGGAGAGCCTGTTACAAGACAATTGAAATATCTGAGAATAACAGATAGTAAGGCCTTAAATTTAGGCATTTCTTGATGAAATAGACATAGGTGATGGACACAAAGCACCTGCTGGGAAGTCTTGCCAGTGAATACAATCAGAGGAAGGGAAACTGACAAGGCCCTATGTTCAGAATATTGGGTGGCACAGAAAAGAAACACCAATTCTCTTCTCAGGAGTAAGAGCTTTGTGGAATCTTTACATTCGTTTCTGGTAAGGTTGGCCAAGGAAATGTGCTTTCTCTCAGCAGCTGCTCTTTTCTTAAGCACATTTTCATAGACTCTTGTTTCTACTATCTATCTCCCTTGACAGCTCCCTGGAATTCTTTTTTTTTTCTTTTTTTTTAATTTTAAAAATAAAAGAAGGAAAATATTAACAGACAGGCAACCTTTTACAAAATAGCAAAAGAACAGTACAGAAAATACAGAGTTACAAACAAAGTGATACAAAATTAACAATGCTTGTTGTATTGCACATTGATATCCTCAAAGTGGTTTCTCATGAAAACAGATAGCGACATGCAATATTGATCAATCAGGGACTCATTGATAGTTTCTTTCAGCAAAGAAATAGAAGACAGTAGAACAACTATGTTAGCTATCCTGTGTATACATACATACAAAATTTCTCCTTCTTTCCCTTCTCTTTTCCCAGTTGCCCTTTACCCTTGAGTGTTTTCCTATCATTTCACAATGTCTACCATACCTTCTAGTTTAAATTAACTCTTTCAGGTTTTACACTAGTGAAACAATATGGTGCTTCCACATGCAGGTCAGATTTATTTCACTTATGAGTACGGTCTCTAGTTGTGACCATTTAAATATAAAGGCCTCAAGTTTATCTTTCTTTATAGCTGAGTAATATTCCATTATATAAAAGTACCACAATTTTCTTATCCAATCCTCAGTGGATAGACATTTGGGTTGCTTCCACAATTTAGAAATTACAAATTGTGCTGCTATGAACATAGGTGCACGTATATCTCTGTGATATGATGTTTTTAGATCTTCTGGGAAAATACCCAGAAGAGGAGTAGCTGGGTTGAATGGGACCTCTAGACCTAGTTTTCGGAGGAATCTCCAAACTGATTTCCACAGTGGTTTCACCAGTCTGCATTCCCACCAGCAGTGGAGAAGGGTTCCTCTTTCTCCACAGCCTCGTCAGCATTTGTTATTGGTTGATTTCTTAATGCTAGCCATTCTTACTGGGGTAAGGCGGAATCTCAATGTTGTTTTAATTTGCATTTCTTGAATGACTAATGATGTTGAACATTTTCTCATGTATTTATTTGCCATTTGTATTTCTTTATCTGAGAAGTGTGTATTCATCTCAGCTGCCCATTTTTGGATTGGGTCTTTGAATTTTGGGGGGGCTGATGTTTTTTAATTCTTTATATGTTCTAGATAGAAGCCCTTTGTCTGAGGGACAGTCAGCTAAAATTTTTTCCAAGTTTGTGGGTTTTCTTTTGACTCTGCTGGTGATTTCTTTAGATGTGCAGAAACTTTTCAGTAGGATGAGATGCCAGTTATTGATTCTTTGAAGTGTTTCACGTGCAATTTGGTTTTTGTTCATGAACTCTCTGCCTACCCCTATGTCTTCAAGGTTTTTACCTACCTTCTCTTCCAGTAGCTTTAGTGTTTCTGTTTCAATATTAAGATCTGTGAATCATTTTGACTTGAGTTTGGTGCATGGTGATAGGCTTGGGTCTGTTTTCAGTCTTTGGCAGGTAGCAAGCCAATTTTTCCAGCACCATTTATTAAAGAGGCTATCATTCTTCCAGTGAGTTTGTTTGGCCCCGTTATCAAAGATCAGGTGACTGAGTGTGTTTTGGGTTGTGGCTGTTTCTTCCAGTTTGTTCCATTGATCCTCAGGTCTGTTTTTTTGCCAGTACCAGGTTGATTTTATGACAGTAGCTTTATACTATAATTTCAGGTCAGGGATTTTGATTCCACCTGACTTATCCTTGTTGCCCAGGATTGCTTTTGCTACTTTGGGTCTCTTCTGGTTCCAAATGAATTTAAGAGATGTTTTCTCGAGATGTGTGAGGTATGCTTCCCTGGAATTCTTGATGATGATACTTTGGGGCAGAGAAAAAGATGAGGCTATGCATCAAGGTAAACTCTCCTAAAGTGGTGAATGGCAATTTTACATGATGAGTGGCCATGAGACTCCTGGGTACATGAGGAGAATTAGAACCAGCAATTCTGCTTCAGCAAGTAAATTACCATTTGTTCACATGCCAAAAGATGAGGTAAGGGCTGCCAGATGGGTGCATTCCGAGCCTCTGCTGAAAATCTGTGGGCCACACGATGAACTGATGCCATCCTGGATCTAATGAGGTGGCCTGCTGTATAAAGACTCTATTACCGTTTGCCTACAGAAAATAGATTTTAGGCTGCAACCAGGCCTAAGGATGGGCATGGGGATGGGGTAGCACTGGGTTAACAAAGCTAAACTCCAGAACATGCTGATAAACTGAGTTACCCAAGGGCTTGATCACCACTTAACCAGAGATTAAATAGGTTATTCTTACTTCCTGGTTTCCTGAAAAAGTCAAACCTAATCAAATCCCAGTGGCACAAACAGGGCCACATGGATAATTCGGGGGGTAAAGAATGCTTTCATATTGAAAGCTGTGTTTGTCCCTAGCATTCTATTACCTACAAACCAACATGGTTTCAATTTAAGCTCCTGTTAATCCTGACCATTTCTTTCAAGTGTTTCTTATTTAAAATAGAAATTCCACATTGAACATTTTAATAGCATTTACTGTCAAAGGCAGCTGTGATCAGTTTTTCTTTCAGTCCTCTGCCAGATGTAGATATTTGTGATCACTGATGCCCTGTTTCCCTCCTTTTTCTTATTAAACATATCATTAGTAAAACACAAGTCCAAAAGAAATTGTTCTTCACTAAGAAATCTGCTCTGAAGGAATAAGAAATACCCAGGGAGCTGAAGATTACTGCCAGTCAGCTGTCATCCATGGATATGGAGGCCAAGCAGATTTCACTGCTCTGGTTTCCTAATGAGAGTTAGTAGTTTATGATTTCTTCCACTGTCAGAGCAAATCCTTTTGCCATAGAGGCCACAAAGACAGGACAAAAAGTGAATGTCAACTTTCTGCCTCAAAATAAACCATGTGCTTTAAATATACTTTTAAAGAGTACTAAAACACATGGACTTCAAAGTGTTCCCAGAGAAAAGGTAGTGACCCAGTGCACCATGTTAGAAGGAACCCAGGAGAAATTGAGAGATTTCAGTGAGAGATTTCAGTGAGAGATGAGTGTACCTCTCAGAAGAAATCCCAATTCCATCCTATTAGAAAAAGAAAACCAGATATTTTCATTTAAGTATCCTAGAGGTCATGACTGCTTGCAAAGTTCACCTTTGTGATGCACACTTGGATAACAGAAGTTGATGCAGCAGAGTCTGGAGACAGCTAGAATCAGGAAACCTAAACCTCTTGGAAGCACTAGAAAGAGTTTTTCCTTTTTAGATCCCTGACTGTAACACTGGCTTCACACAAGAACACTGGGCAACCTTCTGAATATGTCATCAATGTTTTCCTATACAGCAGCTCTGTTCCTAGAATACCACCTCTATTCCATAACCCAGCATGACCCAGATGCTCCTGTTTCATCAACCTGATCTTCATGACTCTCTCAAATGCATGTAACACAGCCCTCATCTCACCTACCTTTACCTAACCTTCCAGACCTTCCAGGGTCACATTCCACAACTTGTATGAAGAAGAAAAGCCACCCTTGGTTTGTAGGTTACATATTATCTGAACTCTGAACATTGCATGTAAAGCACATCCTTGGGATAGTGTCTACACTTATAGATGTTTTGAAAGTTCATGATGGCTTTCCTATTGGTTTCATATGGAGACATTAAAATCAAACACATCACATGGATGTTGTATAGGATATGTGGTGACATGGTTTCCTAACTAGTAAATGACATACCCACAGATTGGCAGTTTAATATTAACCTTGGCTCTTTTGTAGTCAAGACTACCTATCTATGGAACCGTGATACAAATATCATTGTTCCAAATAATAGTAGAAGTAAAATGGATTGATTACAAGCAAAAAAAAAAAAAAGACACCAACAAAATAGAACATTGGGTCAATCTAAGAAGATAAAATTTCATGTAAACAATGTTTAATCCTAGAACTTATCTCCTAAAACAAGGGTAAGTTACATGTTTTACAGTAGCATGGAAGAAAATGACTTAGAAATAATAGATTTTATAAACTCACTATAAGTCAATCAATTGTATGGCTGCCAAAGTCTTTGAATGTTCGATTGCCTTAAAATAAGTATGCCCAAAACAGAGAAGTTTACCATATCCCCTTGACCTTTCTCTACTCTATGCTGCTCATACACTGAATATGGTGTTTGTGTCCCTAAAACGAAACAGAAGTATGTTCATAGTACAGTCAGCTGGAGTAAGGAGGAACACGGAGAGCTTTGAGATTTTAGTCAAATAAAAAGAGGCCTAGGGAAAAAGCTACCTTTAAATACTAAAAGGGTTGTCATGGGAGTGAGAGATTAGACTTGTTTCAACTGGCTGCAAAGGAAAACCTATAATCATGATAGAAGCCATGATAAGACAGATTTAGGTTCAAACTAAAGACTTTTATAACTATTAAATCATCCCCAAACTAGATGAAGCTCCTCACTGCTGCATACAATCAAAACAAGGGCATCTAGCCCATAAAATGGGAATATCACAGATAGAAGGCACCCAGGTAGATTTTATCTAACCTTGGAATCCTCCTTTGTGAGTAACAGTGGACAAAACTGCATAAGAAATGAAGTTTTGACAAAAATTCTCACAGAAGCCAAGTCTCTGGACTTCCACATTCCCTAAATCACATACTTCATACCTCAAATGAGCCTCATTTAAGAAGTGAGTAGTTTTATAACAACTTCTTCCTTTACTCTTAGAATGGGGAGCATCAGAGCATTGTTACCACTAACTTTCAATAATTTTCTCCCAACTATTTCATTGTTTTAACAGGATGGGCTTATGTCTCTTACATATTTCTTCACAACTGTCAATAAGAAATTTCTTCCCAATACCCTAACAATAGACTCTACCAGTGACCAGACTGTCTGATATTTGCAGTAAAGAATTACCACCAAACTTAAAACTGGAGACAGTCTGTGTTAATTAACGTTATATGCCCCTAACAGCAACATGTATTAATCTTCATGTCAACATGCCAACGCAGGCACTATTATTCCCACTTTCTACAAGAAAGAAACTGAAACATAGAGCTCATATAGAAAATATATGGGGTAACTGAGATTTGAATCCAGGTGTCAGCTATGGTTTGGATCTGGAGTGTCCCCAAAGGCCCATGTGCTCAAGGCCTTGTCACTGACCTGTGACACCACTGGGTCAGGAGGCAGGACCTAGTAGAAGGAAGCTGGGTCATTGTAGCTGTGACTTTGAAGGTGATAGTGGAACTGTGCTTCTCTGTCTTTGCCTTCTGATCACCACAGATCTCCACCATGTGCTCCTTCCAAGATCTACTGTGCTGCTCTGAGCCTAAATGGATGGAGCCCAGTGACTATAGACTGAAACATCTAAAGGCATGGCCACAATTAATCTTTCCTCCTTCTAAATTGATTATTTTCAGGGTCTTTTCACAGAAATGGAAAGCTAACACTAAATATTAGTCATATCCTAAATAAAAAATATCCCTGGGGAGGAGGAGGGGCTATAGGGACTGTAAGATTTCAAAATAATGAACACGCTGCAAGCAGGAAAGTGAAGGTTGTTGTCCAGGTTGTTGTTCACACTTCTAAAAGTCTTATTATTGTGGCCACACCAGAGAATTGACAAACTTATAAAGCTAGATCTAGGCTTAGGCACAAAAGGAAAGTATATATCTCATGTATGCTCAGCGTTGCCTTTTCTATCAGATGAGATTGGGCATGTTCAGGGTGGTAAGGCCACAAAAAATATGCTGCCTTCTGATTACATGTGTAATTGGTGCCTCCTGATTAATTCCCTTCATTTCATGTTCTATTCAGTTCTTCATTAGTTGGACACTGATTTCAGTTATTAGATGAATTCAAAGATAGGGGGTAGCAAGTAAATTCAGTTTCTCCATTCAAAGGAGCTCAGAGTCAAGTTACCCACAAAGCAGGATGATTCAGAATGCATCACTGTAGGGACATATCCTTTAATCCCCTCCCCTGCAGATATCCAGAGCAATATTGTTCTGATGTCTTGACCCACTTCCTAGAATCCATTGGAAAAGATCCATTGCCTGTTCTGAGCTCCTGCTTCAAGTACTCACAAGCCTTTTTATGTCTGACCTCAACACTCTCCTCAAGATCCCTGAGAATTGCTCATGCTGAACATTTTTGCTTCTGTGATTCTGGATCCTTTCAGGCCACCTGTTAAGTTGTAGACCTGTTGGAATCCACTTGCCCATTGGAAACATTGCTGCTAATGGATTATGGACAAATTTTTTCTTTTTTTTTCCAGAGAAGTGTCCTTGTCCAGGGAAGAAATAAATTCTAAGAATTCCTCAAAGGCTGTGACTGCTGAAGGTATCTTGCAGGTAATGACAGTTATAAAGCTATAAATCCCCAACCCTTTGCCCCACAGCAGGAAAACTATGAGGAAGAATTTATGTTCTAGAGCTTTATGTTAGTTCAAACTAGACTTCAGCTGGACCCAGTTCTTTGCTGGATTCCCTCTGCTTCTCTATCCTGCTTTCTTCACAGCTTACAGATTTCTCCTAAGAGGACTCAATACATCCTTTGTGTAAGAAACCCTGCTTCATGAGTGCACTGGCCTGGGAGCCCTCCCATAGACCAAGAGGCTGCTCAGGGAGGTGACACAGCCCAGCTCAGCAATTTTTCCCCTGCTTCATCCTGAGATCAATACAGCTGAAAGTTGCATATTTTTCAAAAAAATGAAAGAAACCCCATTTCAAGTGCTAGAGAACCTGGCCTTAGTTATATACTTTAGCTGTCTGGAGAACTTCTTTTATGCCAGGATCTCCATGAATTTTTCCTGTCTCTGTAGAAGGATCTAGTAACCACATTCCCATCTGCTCTACTAACTCAACTATGTAGACATTATAGCCCTTCACTTCTCAGGCAAAAAATAACAGAAGAAACCCAGAAACACCCTTTCCCTGGAGCCTGAGAGTCACTGAGTAAACTTGGTTAATAATAATTTGTCACAAATATGTACAATAACAATTAAATGTAATAGTCTTCTTAGTTAATAATGGAGAGACTATGCACTCTAGAAAAGAAAATCTATCCTGAGAAGTTTACACAATAGTATATGATCACCTTGTTGGCCCATTTTCCCTTGCTTTTCTAATCTCTAAGATTTCCAATAGCTTGTGAGAATAGCAACCTGAACACATCCAGAAGAAATTTGTTGTGGAATTTTTTAGAGACTCAATCTATCAGAAAAATGAAGGCTCAGAATGTAAGTCTATGGCCATAGTTTATAAAACTTCCTTTTTATGATTCACAAAGCCATGCAAACATATTTTGACTAGCTTTATTGTTAAAAGTTAGGTTGGCTAAAATCTTGACCTCCCAATGTTTTTAATGGTTTCCCACAGAAAAGGCATTTCCCTCAGCACCAGTCATGTTTGTTGCAATTTAAATAGCATAGCAAGATGTTCTTTTGCCAAAGGAAAAGAATTGAATTCATCTGGTGACAAGGAGCAGAGCAGGGAATTATCATTAGTGTTCGCATCACTAATTAATTAGCACCATTAGTAGAGAGGATGATGCTAAATTTTTTCCTACATGTACAAAGACAAATATGGAGGCTCTAACTGCAAACAAACTTTTGGTTAAGGTTACATGAAGAATCTGAAATGCCTGTCTACACAGAATAATGGGAAGTGACTTTGAGGGAGGAAAATAACCTGGTAAAGATTATAAAATGGTTAATACTTATGCCAAACTGTCATCAAAATGGTAAAATAAATCTACCAATATTATAGGCTCTCATTCTAACATCACAAATACAGCCAAGGCAGCAAGTCATAGTGAATTGTGGTCAAAATTTGAAATAGAATAAGATTGTGAGTTAAATCTATGACATTCTTATATTTTTAAGTTTCTTAAAAAGTATCAAGCTAAAGAAGAGAAAGCTTGGTTATATCTTTGCAAGAGGAGATGGAGTTCTTACTCAAGTGATCTAAAATAAAAGAATAATAACTAATAGCTACTGATCACTTTTTATGAATGAGACAGAGCACTAAGTACTTCCTATCTTCATCCTTACTACATGCCTATGATGAACACTATCACAGCATAATACAGTGCAGTAGGTAAAAAATAGAGCATAAATAGAATCCTCTAAGACAATTACAGGAGGAAAGATTTATTTTGCCTCACAATTTCATAAGTTTCAGTGATCACTTGGCCCCATTTTTTCTGGGCATGTGGGGAAGCAGAAATCATGGTGGAAGGACATGGAGCAAAGCTGCTCACCTTGTGGCATAAAGGAGAGACAGACAGACATACAAAGAGACAGAGAGAAAGAAAAAGAGAAAGACAGAGACACAGAGAGACAGAGACACAGAGAGACAGAGACACACAGAGACAGACAGGTAAGCCCTTAGAACATTTTTCAAATGGATCAAATAGTGGATGTTTGAGCAAACGCATTTACATTTGAAGCCTTTTTTTTTTTTTTTTTTTTCTTTTTTTTTTTTTTTTTCTTCATCTCATTATGTTTGCATGGT
>NW_004955415.1:16728792-16744156 GCF_000276665.1 Chinchilla lanigera | reverse complement strand
TTTTTTTTTTTTTCATCAAACCATGTTAGGATGATAAGCCTTCAATCAAATTTTCCATCATGCAGCTGGGGAGGGTTCCAGTGTCTTTACCACTATGTGTGTCAAATGTGTATTTGATCTCATAGGCAGAACAACTTGCCCTCTGAAGCAAAGGGAACTTTTAGAAGGCACAACCAAGAGACATTTGCCTCTCGAGCTTTAAACTTCAAACTCAACAAAATAGTCTAACAAATGAAATAGAAACTATACTACCCTAATTAGTATAAAATAAACACCTATATTCAATCTGAAATAGCGAGCAAACTAGAAAGAAGGAAGAAAGGAAAGGAAAAAGGAAAGCAAAGGAAGAGTTAAATTCAACATTCCATCTTATTTATATATTGTACCATATTTTTATTTAAGTTAAGCAGCTTTTGATATGATCAAAACTTCTTTCTAGATTTCCTTTCCTAGAAGCATTGCTAGGATAAGACAATCTTTTAGTTACAATAAATTATGTCCTCAGAGATATGTGTTCCTAGATACCACCAATAGTAACGTGAAATAGCTTTGGTGTACTTGCCAGATTGGGAAGGGTGGAATTGAAATACTGTATTACATATGCAATTTCTGATCTTTGCACATACTTGTCAAAGCAAAAGATGAAATAAAAATCTTTGAAATGACACTGCAAAGCCCATTTTTCAATCAGGGACTACCCCAAAATGGAAACAAGATGACTATCCTATTTAACTACAATTTTGTTCCTGATGTACATCGAGCCTGCCTTAATGTTTGGAATAGCTTGTGGCATATGACTGGACAGAGGGAAGAGAGAACTGGATGGTTCAATAAACAATAGTGGGTACCTAATCTTCCAAGAAATTAGTTTCTTTTAAAATGACTGTTCTTTCTGTCAAACTTCATCTGCTTAAATTTTCCAGGAGACAATTCTAGCTGAATAAATCTCAAGGCTTTCCCTAGTTATGAACATCCTCCCATGTGGCCAGGGAACAGTGGTGTCACAGAGGAGAATCCTGAAAACTTTGAAAGCAAATACAACTTTCTGGGGAAGATCTGCATACAAACTCACAGCTAATAATTTCAGAGATAGAGATTTCCCTTGACCTCTCTTCTAGGGTGGCGGTGCCAATATCAACAGTGCTAGGTTTTTTGGTTAAATTCATGAATTATAGTGTGAGTTAACATCATTAGGATGTGCCATTGTTCCCTGGAACTGCTCAAAGGGGCCATCCCTTAGGGAATAGTGTCCTACTAAGACCTGTAGCTTTCATTTGTCAGGCATCAGTTTTACATTTCCAGCTAGATTCATACCTCACTGTCCTTTGATTTTATATACATAAGAGAGGTGACGTGATTTTGAAAGAAACAGAGTTATGGATATTCAAAGTCTAGGACAGTGGTGACAAACCTACGGCAGGCATGTTATTGTGTTTTTCTGCTAAGACAAAAGATGTAATGTATGTGTCGTTTTTTCTAAACTAAAAACTTGTATCCAGGTTTATTTGCAGTGTTGGCACTTTGCAATAAATAAGTGGGTTCGGGCTTGCAGTTTGGCACTCCATCTCTAAAAGGTTTGCCCTCCATGGTCTAGGATATGCTTACTGAGGAGTACCTGTCTTGCTTGCAAGGAATTTAGGTGCTGTCAGAAAAATATAGAAATGCAACAGAAAGAATACAAATCTTGAGTTTAGACAAAAATGATGCAATGCCAGTCTCACCAGATTTTTCACTTGCCAAAGGGAGATTATAATAACTTGACCCGATAGTGAAAGGCATAGTATTTTATGCATTGGCTGACATAACAGTCTGTAGTACATGACAACTATTACTATTAATGTCATTTTTTAAATGTAAAATCAGAACATTTTTTCTGTACTTAATTTTTCCTTTGGGGAAAATGTTAAGTTCTTTTCTGTAACATAATTTTGCTGAATTAATTACCAGATACCTAAATTCAAAAACTCAGTCATAAGTCACATTCTAGGTGGAAATATACATGAATTGCTACTTTAAAAGATTTCACGAATATGATATCTGTGGTATAAACTGCTAGGAGTTCATTCCTTTATTCCACCATATAGCATCACTGCTCTTTATAGCAACTTCTACAAAATAAATATCTTGTAAGATATATTGCCATGACATGGTCTTGCCTTCTCTTGGAACCAACTTATTATTATATAGTAAGTCATCTTTTTTGAGGACAGGAAAAATGAAATAGTGATGTTTCCCTTTATCCCAGTTATAGTCTCAAAGTGACAATACTTATTTAGAAGATAATTGGGAATGAACTGTGTTCCTCCAAAAGATGCTAACTCCTAGGAACCATGAATGTGACTTTTTTGTAAATGGGGTCTTTGCAAATAATCAAGTTAAGATGAGATCATTAGGGCAGACCACCCAATTTCACCCGTGTTTTATATAGAGGGAAAATTAAGACATGGAGAAAGAATACACACAAGGAATGTGCCATTGTCTATGATGGCAGAGATCCTTGCCATTGAGGAGCAAAGAATGCTGGAGATTGCCGGGAAAGATGCATGGAATAGATTTTCCCTCATGATCCTCAGAAGGTATCAACACTGCCAGAACCTTGGTCTTCCAACCTTCACAACTGTGAGACAATACTGTTGCTTAATCTACTCAATTTGTGTTACTCTGTTACAGCATTGCTAACACACAAATACAGAAGGTCACAATCTAGAAAGGTTTCTTAATATGCTCATGTTAATTTTTCTGATATCATCACTAACACTGAAAAATATATATGTATTACAGAACTTGAATATCTCTGAAAATATGTCCCTAGGCCACAAGTATCTATAGTTTCCAGTTTGCAAAACAATGTAAAACAGAATTTAATAATATCAGTACCACATGTTACACACCCGCTTTCCCATCTCACAGTCAATGTAAATCCAAAGGCAGAAGACTGCATTATAAGCTATTTGGCATTATGCCAGATCCACGCCAAAAAACATATATCTATTCTAAGGGATAGAGTTCAGAGAAAAACATCCTAATGATGTGCTTTTTCAAAGCAATCACATTCATTACACTGCAACCCTTCCCATGGTCCAGCCAGGCCACACACTGGTTGCCATTTACCAATGTTGCAATGAGTTACTGTGGCACTGGAGGCTGACTTTTCTTTACAGTCTTAGAGGGAAAAAGTTTTAAAAACCACCAAAAGATTTGAGAAGAAAATCTGATCTCCATCAGTTTGTTTCCTGCAGTTAGCTTATTTGTTTAGTTGTGGGCAAGAGATATTGCTTCCTAAGATTTAAAGTTTTTTTGAATTCCAAATGCCTTGGTCTGAAGCCTTGAGGCTCTCCTGCGTACTGTTTAGGCTATATTTAGACCAAAGCAAACACATGCGATTCTTTAGAACGAAGTGCTTCTGCCAGTGGGCCCTGGAAAATTGCTATCCCCCAAATAAAACAATACTGCTTTCTTTCAATATTCCTGCTTACACTTACAGTGAGGAGATATTGACAGCACGCGTCAGTTTGAGTGACTGAAAATAAACAGAAGTGAAGAAAGCAGGGACTTTGTCTATTAAAGCCAGATTTTTTTAGAGGAAATATATGACAAGTACCATTATTTTCTCAAATAGCAATCTCATGCTATCTCACCCATGAAGAGAAGTTATGATGTCATTTTCATGACTTCTAAAGGCTGGTTAACAGTGTTTCCCATCGGATCATACTGATCACTGATGCTACACTGAGCCCAAGGCAGAAGGAGAGAGAGGACATTTTGGTTTACTTAGAGAAACAATATGTTATAAGAAGAGGAAAAGAAACCAGAAGTGAAAGTGATCTGATCTCTGTGAAGTTCTAACTTTGCCCAAGACAGGTAGCAACATCAGCAAATACTGGGCAAGGCACCCTGTTTAGGAAGAGTAGGAAATTCCAGCATTTTTTCTATTTTTCCCGTAACTCGGGACCTACCACAAGTTGAAGGTTAAGAATGAGGGCGGGGGTGAGAAGCTGTGTGTTCTCACTCTGATCCTAACATTAGAACTTTGAAAACTAACAAGGCTTCTAGGCCTCAGTTTTCCCATCTATCAAATTATTGCATTTGCTTACAGACTAAGTTTTATTCCAGTGTTACAATTTGGGGGAGGAAATCCAATTATCCAACTAGTATTTGCCCATTAAATTTGCTTTAATACTCTGCCAAACCAGCTATTTTTGTAGTCTTTTCAATACTTCCATTCTTTCAAATTTTGGACTCAATCTTTGTTTTTATGTGCAAAGTTACATAGTTTATAACAAGACATCATTTAAAAATGAAAGCTTTCAAGTATCTTCATGAAAAATGTAAGAGTTGCTGCACATTTAAAGTCCACCTCAAAAATAGGGGGGAATCCATACACAATATTGAGGATAGTTGTAAGCAGTCCATTAGCATACATCAGATCTCAGACTATTTTGCTTAAAGGATACTGAAGGGGTAGCTCAGTGGCAAAACACTTGTTTGGCATGCATGAGTCCTGAGTTCAACCCCCAGTCCTCAAAAAACTAAAATAAAATTTATTTGTTCAAATGATGTACACTTTTATAAATGAAGACTGAGCATAAATCACCAAGAATGTTGCAACTATTCTCGCTATGCTGTAGTTCTTTTCTACAATCTGTCTTCTTATATTTGCCGAAAACCTAGCCTTGAGGTAATAAGTTTGCTAAAATTCCTGAAGAAGTTAGAAAGGAATAACTGCATGGGAATTGAAAACACCTGGGACTTACCTGAAATGGTGATTTCCGGATTCTTGTATGAGGATTTTTAAAAGGAACACTATAAACAGTGCAATAAACTACACAATCCAGGAATACGCTAAAATAACCATGAAACTTTAATATACAAGTAAGATAGCATCTTAAATCATTGCAGCAAAAATGAACTTTTAGTAAATGGTACGGAGACAACCAGTTTACCATTTTTAAAAAGATAAGACTAAAGCTCTTCCTCACACCATACCTAAAAATAAACTATTACTAAATCAAAAATATACTACATAAAAACGAGAGCATACAAATACTTTTAAAAAGCATCAATAGATTTCACTAGAACCCGCTTAAAGAAAAATGTTTTCTGACTATGACTAAAATCCAGAAGCAATAGAAAAAGTACCACATGTTTCCCTTGCAGGTTGTCCACAGAGGTACCACAGAAACATATCATAGAGATATGTGGTTGAGAAATATTTATGTCTGTTAGGCTAATGTAAAAAAAAATGCATAGAATTTTATGATATGTGCTGTTTTCTTTAGTCTTTCAGTTTCCCAAAAGATAAGGCATCTCCTGTGTGCTACTTCACTTTTGTCTCGGCCTCTGAAAATTTCCTGACTTCACCAAGACCTCAGGAAGACAGGGTTTGTCCGACATTAGCCAAGGTCAGGTTGAAGTCTTTGGCTGTTTTCACTATGACTATGAAATTTTCTCCTTTACCTCACACTGTAAATGCCTGTCTCTCTCCAGAGGTGCTTCTGAGATCTGATGTGTGTCTTATACAGGTTAAAACTTTTTTTACCTCCTGAGAAAATGTCAGTCTCCAGTGAAACATAAAACTTGTCACTTGAATTCATCAACTAGACCAGAAAAAAAAATCATTCTTCCAACTCCAGTCAATACTTATTAGTAGAAGAATGTAGAATGGCTTTGTAGCTAAGTATTATTTTCAAAGCACAGAACTGCATAGCTTTACATGAAGAATTTAATTACAGTTTACATATGCACTTGTAAGACTTGCCAGATTTCATTTGTTGAACCAGCAACAACCTTACCACTTAAGCTTTCCTTGAAGAAAAGGAAATGTACTTAGAAGTTACAAGGATTCCAAACAGTCAGAATCACCAGGGAATTGAACCTAGCATGTGTACATGCCTTTTTTGTGACAACCAACTGCTGAACTGCTGAATCAGATTGCTACCCTTTGGTGGCTTCCTCCACTTTCTCTGTTTAAGACTTTTTTCCTCACGAATCTCTATAAAAACTTTTCCTCCTATAAGATAAAATGAATGACATTTGCCATTGTCCTGATGGTCACTGTGAAGGAAAAATTTCCTCCAAAGTATTGGGGCTGTAAAATAAAGCAAATTGTTCATAGTGTGAAATAAGGAAATAATTTCATTTTCTTTTGTTATGGATCACCAATTATCTCAGCATTATTCAGTGAAGATTATAATAAGGAGATACTTTCATTTTCTTTTCTTATGGATCACCAATTATCTCAGCATCATTCACTAAAGATTTGATGCTGATCCACTAATCCTCATCAGCAACTGTTATATATAGGGCTGTGTATGGATTGTCCTCTATCCTCTTCATTTCTTGCTCCTTGCTTACTCTTACTATACTATACCTCTCTGCCTAAATTATGTAGTTCAATAGTAACTCTTGATATATGGAAGGGCAATTGCCCTACATCACACACACACACACACACACACACACACACACACAAGCACACACACACCTTATTTATTTTCTTCAAGGAATTCTTAGCTGTTCTTGGCCCTGTGCTCTTCCATGTAAGGTTTAGAAACAGCTTTTTAGGGGTTGGGGATTTGGCAAAGTGGTAGAGCAATTGTCTAGCATGTAATGGTCCTGAGTTCAATCCCCAGCACCTCAAAAAGAAAAAAAGAAAAAAAAAAGTATTTTTTAGTTCCACAAAATACCTTGGTATATTTTCACTGGCATATATAATATCTGTCAATTACGTTGGAGGGATTTGACATCATAAAAATATTTCTTCAAGAACATATATCTCTACTTTCTTAGTTCTGTTTTAATATCTTTCAATAAAATTTTATAATTTTACTCAAAATTTCCCATGTGGAACTCTGATTTAATTCTAAGGAGGATGGATAGATAGATAGATAGATAGATAGATAGATAGATAGATGACAGACAAATAGATGATCCCATATTACCTTGAATAGATGATATGTATAGATAGAATGGTAGATACACTGACACATAGACATATACATACATACATATGCAAACAAAATTATTATGACAAAAGTCTCATTTTGAATTTTATCTTAAATTTTCTAAATATGGATAAATTCAAATTACTTCTTTGTATTAATTTGAAATCCAACATATTTTTAAATTTATTAATTTTAGCATTTTCCTGTACCTTTATCCTCTTTATATTTATTGCTCAATATTTCCATTTTCTTTTTTAACCCATACATAGGGTACTTTTCTTCCACATAATAAATGTTTATTTAGATAAACATATATACTAAATTTTGGCTTATAGTTCCTTACATCTAAAAAGCTTTAGTTTGAGATTTTTTTTTTCTAAATGCATTTCATAGAAATTCCTCAAGTTAGACTCTATAGATAACTTTTTTACCTGCATTTTTTCCTTTGCTCTTGAAAGGTAGACTTCTAAGATAATTTTAAATTAGCAGCAATGTTTTCTTAGAATTTTGAAAATATAATTTTACTCTCCTTTGCTTTATATTGTTGTTATCCAGATGTCAAATTTTAATGTTGTTTATTAATTTGTAAACAGTTTCCCTTCCTCCTTTGCTGTTGTTAAGATAATTTGTCTTTGTTCTACAGTTTCACAACATAATGTGTCTAAGTACATCTTGCTTTCTATTTATTCACCTGAGATTCAGTGGGATTCCAGAAACTTGGGACTCATTCCTTTTATAGTTCTAGAGAAAACTCAACCATTACTTCTTACCTTTACCATATATGTATGTTATTAACTCAAGGACAACCACAAAGGTAAGTAGAAGGAAGTATAAATAATAAGTCAGTAAAAGGATATAAAAATCATGAAATCAGCCAGAAGAAAGAAGAAAGATAAAAATGGGGCAAGATATATGGGAGGAAGGAAAGAAAGCAAAGGAGGGAGGGAGAAATAGAATGAAGTAAAAGAAAGAAGGAGAGAAGAAATAAAAAAGGAGAAATCATAAAATGGCAGATGAAAAAGTAGAAAACAACAACACACTATATTTTAGTACAATTATATTGAGAATCACTTTGAATCCAGATGATTTAAGTTCCCAACTTAAAGACAAAAGTATGCAAACTAGGTATAAAATCAAGATCCCACTATGCAAGTATGTTCCTTACAAGAAATAGTGGAACCATTCTAGCTTCTGCAGGCCATTTCTTTTAATATCTTCCTTTATAATGATTAAAGAAGACAGAGAAATAGATGGTTTCACATAAGAAGCTGACCTGTTGTGGTTCAGTGATATGCACCAGCCTAGCATGAGTGAGGCCCTGGGTTCCAACCCCAGCACAGCAAATAATGATAATAATGATGATGATGATGATGATGATGATGATGATGATGATGATGATGAAAATGAAGGAGGAGGAGGAGAAGAAAGAAGGGGAAATGGAGGGAGGAGGGGAGGAAGAAAAAGGAGGGGAAGGAAGGGAAAAGAAGAGGAAACAGAATCAGGAAAAAGGAAGGGATGGGAAGGAAGAAAGAAGAAAGAAACTTTTAGTATTTTTTTCCTAACTTTATAGATCGGTCAGTTCTCTGGGTAATAAGACAACAGAGATCACCTTAGGCAATCTTGTCAAAAACTAGAAATAATTAATAAATTACTTTGACTCAGATACTTTCCCTTTTCTAACTCAGTAGGATATTACCAAGTATTTATTTCATTTACGTTCAACAGAATTTATATAAAGAGTTTATATAGGACCATTAAAGCATCATTTGTCCAAACATAGGTACACTCTATGCATAGCTTACACAAAAGAAGAAAATTAAGAAAAACTCAGCAATTTTATGTGAACAAGAGAAGCAGACTCTTTATCAATTACATCACAAGAAAAGCAAAGAATTATCCATTCAGTGGGCTCTAATTATAGCAATTCTTTTTTGAAATGAAGAAAGTGACATTTTTTGTCAGAACAAATAAATACAAATAAGAAACCCAAGACCCCACTATGGGACTGAAGTTAAGGGGGAATTTTGGTATATCCATCCATGGATACCAATTAATGTCATGGATACCAAGTAACATCAAATGTTTCCACCGAATCAACAAGTGTATGGAAGTGGGGACCAAGGCTTTGCTGCTTTTCAGAGCTAAAGGAAGGAGCTAAATTGTGCTCATGGAAAATTAGTTAGAAAAAAATCACAAACACTTATGACACACCATTTAGTGACACTGATTTACTAAAGAGGAGAAAGTACCTATAAGAAACAACTTTTGAGTGAGGCCCAGAAACTTACTATACTGTTATAATTTTTTCACTCTTTGTCAGAATGATTTGTTTAATTGTCTATCTCCCTACTAAGCTCTGAGATTTGCTTGAGAAAAGCAATATCTCTCATATTCTCCTAGTGTGTCTCCTGCCTTTGTTAAGGGATGAGGACTCTTGTGGGATGGGAAAGACATGTTACATATGTTGTGTCCTCCTCATTATGTTTAAACCATTCTAAAACAGTTAAATCAAAACCATCATGGAGGCCAATGGTTTAGTTAGCTTTGTGTTGCTATGACTAAATACCTGAGGCAAGTAAATTAGAAAAGATTTATTTGGCTCATGGCTCTGGAGTTTCCAGTCCAAGACTGGGCAACCCCATGCTTTGGGTCTTTGGTAAGAGTTGCACATTATGCTGGAAATGTGTGGCAGAGCAAACTGCATACATCACAAGCCAGGAAAATGAGATAAACTAAGAGACCAGGATGCCATAATCTTTTTTGAAGGATGCTTCCAGTGACCTCAGAACCTCCCATGAGCCCCCAGCACCTCCCTACAGCAGCACGTGAGGACCACACCTTTATCACACTGACCTCTGGAGACATTCAACATGCAAACCATAGCAGCCATCTAAGCAAGACTACTGTAAGATGCTTGCTGCTTTAGCTGACCCTGACCAAACACTTCCACTCAAGTTCTGATACTGCTCACCATGCCTGAGATGCTTTAACCAGAAAAAGAAATCAAAATTAAAAATTTAAGCACTCCTTGAGAATATTTCGGCACATAATTAGCCTTCCAACCAGTACAATAAAGAGCATCCTCCTGCATTAATAAGATTTCTGTTGCAGTTGGATGTAATACATACTCCAAGGCCATGTAATGGGCCTTGTAATGAATAATCCAAGGGCTCAGTGGCTTATAAGAAGTCTCACTGGTTTTACTCTAGCATCTCTAGGAGACTGGAGGTTTCTAATCTCACCTTGGATTGGGAGTGTTTACCTCTACGCTGCCAGCTGTGCTTAAGTTGCCACGTGATCATTAAGCAGAAGCTACATAAGGCAGATTCTATTTGTGAAGCAAGGCAGAGGTTTAAGAGGCTAAGCCAAAGAAGACAAACATACTTTTACCTTTACTTGCTTCACATTGACTCCTATTCCTTCAGCAAGAGCAAATCACATGGCCAAGATCTTCAGCAAGCCCTTGGGAGGCTGAGGCAGGAGGATCATTGCTAGTTTGAGACCAGCCTGGGCCACAAAGTGAGCTCAAGGCCAGCCTGAACTACATAGCAAAACCCTGTCTCAAAAAGACGAAAAAACAAAAGAAAAAAGAAAAAAGAAAAAAAATGGGTAAATAGTCTCTGCATACTCCGGGAAGAAATACTACAGTGTCCATGGCATAGAGGTCGAGCATATAATCCTGTAACAGGGAGGCAGTGCAAATTGGGAACTATTGTTTAATGCATCATTTAGAACTTCTATGTTTTAACTGAAAGGGAAAAAAATGAACAAAACAGAATCATGTGTAAAGGCAGTTAGCCCTAAGCAACTGTAACTCTGAGGAAATAATTCCCAGAACCCACAGTTGAACCTAAGATAAACTCTACTTTCCTTCTCTAGGACAAATAAAAGTCATGTATCCCCTAAAGCCCTTCTTGCTGTGCCTGAGACTCAACAGTCTTTGAACACATCAAATCTACCCTCTGCTAGAAATATTCATTCTTCCATTCTTTTCTTAGATGATTCTTACTCACAGTTCAGGTTTTTGCTGAGATGCTACCTTTTTTGTGAGGCCATTTCCTCCCTCTCCTCGTCCCCCAACTTAAATCAGAACACAATTATAATATTTTGCAGGATTTTTAGACCCTTTATCCTGCTTTATTTTCCCCATCACAATCTTCAACAATTTGGTTTTGTTGTAAATGTCTTTCTTTTTCATGAAAAAGAGGGCAGGATTTTGACTATGTTTCCACCCCTGCCCTTAACGTTAGTACTAGACAGATGATTAAGAAAAACAATTCTATTGACTTAATATTTGTTGACTCTTTTTTGTTTTTTTTTTTACAAGTGCCAATTTTTTGTTACCAAAGAGAGTTCAGGTTTCAATCACATATATCATCTAGCAGGCTGATTTAAGAGATCCTTTCCCATTGTACTGTTTATTATGACAGCCTCTAGTTTTTTAAGGGTATTAAATAAGTTTATTCATATGAACTAAAACTTAAAATCAGTTCCTCAGCAGCACTGGCCACATTTCAAGTGCTCCGGAGACATATGGGACTAGCAGAGCCCATCCAAGACAACAATAAAGAATTTTTTATCATTATAAAAGTTGCTATTGGACAGGCTTGTTTTAGTGGAAATACTCAAATATGTAATCATATTCTTTTCTCTTAATTTATTCTAAAAGTGTATGAAGCTTCTCAAATTGATTTTGAAGGATCTGTTTACAAACCACAAGACTGACTCGACTTAGCCAAAGCACACCTGCACAGCATCCCACACCTCTAAGAGGTACTTGCAGTAGAAATTCTCAAGTTTCTAAAAGTATTTTCTACTAATGTTTGCAAAAATGATCATATACTTGACTAAGGCAAGCTCATTATTTGTCCTTGCTAATATCAGCTCATCCAGGTTTGCAAACTCCGTACCTATCAGAGATTCTCTCTGCTGGCTTTTACCAATCATATCCTGATCTTAACTGAGATGCATCATCCGTCATCTCCTTACTTCTCATTCTATGTCACTTTTGTTTCCCCCCTGTGTGCTGTGGTCCTGTAGACCTGCAGCTAACTTCTGGTTACTTCTTTGCTAATGCATTATAAAATTAACTGCTAAATATAACCTTATTGAATCCCTATCTGCTAAGGTAACAGGGTTAGCATGTGTGACGGTCTACATTCAACCTTCTCTTTCTAGTACTATTCCCCACCCTTCCAACCACCATAGCCAAATTCACTTTCTCTTTCTCTCCCATGCACACCAAAGCCACTTTTGCCTCAGCACACTTGCTACCTCTCTCTCTCTCTCTCTCTTTCTCTCTCTCTGTCCAGGCGCAACACTGAGAGATCTTTCTCTTCCTCACAGCTTCCTCAAGTAGCCTTGCCTCCCATTGCCTCTTCTTTTCAATAACTTTCTAAAATATGCTCCTTGATAACAGGGTGATCCAAAGCTATGGTGTCTAAATTTTAAAATTCTTTCCATTTATTACAGTAACAGACACACCGCAGTTAGTCCCCCTCAAAATCTTCCCTCTTGCTTTGAACACACTTGTCAATCACTCTTGACACCTTCTGAAGCAGTTTTAGGAATCCCCTTTCATGAGTCTTTTCATGGCTGCCTTAAAATCCTGAATAAATTCAAAAAGTTTATGGAAATTTCTGTCAAATAAAAATATTCTAGTGTGTCTTTATTTACTTTATTCAGTGAATCTAGTACCATGTAATTTCTAGCTCCTCTCCAAAATCAAAATAACCAAGAAAGCCAAACATTTTGGTAAACATTTTGCACTGATTCAGGACATGGGGACACCCACAACACTACAGCTAAAGACACTCAGGAAAGAGGATATCCAGAATTGCTTCAGAAAATGGAAAGAATGATGGGATAAGTGCAAAGTAAGGAGTACAGCCCAGGTCTGGCTCCTGTGCATGCCATGAGTGGCCAGCACACACAGAATCAGGAGGCCCACGATCTACTCACACCACAGTTCACAGCTGAAAACCGTGAGAACCAAGTATCCCACCATCTACTTCCCAGGAATAGAGCAGGCAACCCAGAATGCTGCCTCAATTGCAGTCTATGTCTCCACCCTCTGTGCCCTGGGGCACACAGGAGACTGTCTCAAGGGACCCACAAACCTACTAACACTGGGGCTTGCATGGGGCCCCCCATGCATGCCCAGCAACACATGAAGCTCCAGAGCAGGTGGTCCATGAACTGCTGAAACCACGATTCAAGACTGGGTCAGAAATAGGCAGTCTGTGATCACTGCCACCACAGCACACATCTGGCTCCTGTGCTCCAGGTGAGAGGCCTGCAGGCACAGAATCAGGCAGTCCACGAACTGCAGACCCTGCTGTCCATGTCTGGTCTCTACCTTCACCCTGCACTCCATGGAGTCACAGGACTAAATGGTCTGTGATCACACCACCAGTTCAGACCAATTCTGGTTCATACTTGTGCCTGGGCTGTCAGAGGACACTGGATCAGATTGTCTGTGACATTATAACATCGTGGTTGGCATCTGAGACCTGGGAGAACTAGGTAAACTTGACTGACTGCTGGAAGAACCCAGACTAAACATCACACCTCAGCAGCCACTGAGGGGCAAGTTTGACCAACAGGAAAAATAGGGATGCTAGAGACCTTTGCTGAACTGACAGGGAGAAAAGAGACTGAGCACTCTACCACCAACAACAAACATGACAAGACAAAGGGTTAAAACCCAGTCTCAGAACTCCACCCCACTTAGAACAAGTCCAGGAGACACCAATATAGGAGAACTTGGTAAACACACCTGAAATTGCTGAAATGGTTGCAATGGAAGTAAACAAACAACTCCATTAGGTTGTAGAAGAAATCAGATCAGAAATAATCTCTCAGTCAAAAAAGGAAATGACAATTATAATGAAAGAATTGCTCAACAAATCTAAAGAAACATATAAAAAATAGATGAGCATAGGCAACAGATGGAAATGTTAAATGAACAACACAGGAATGAATTAGAATGCATGAACCAGATTCAAAGAAACATTGAGGAAATCAAAGCTTTAACTGAAAGCTGGTAAAACCACTTGAAGGAAGCTGAAGATAGAATTTCAGATTTTGAAGACAGCATGACAGCTAATGACCCTGAAAGAGAAGGTCTCTTAAATTCAACAAGGAATGAGGAAAAATCAATTCAAAAGCTGCAAGAACAGGCAAAGAGGAATAATGTACAACTAATGGGAGTCAATGAGAGAGCAGGAGGCAACACAAATGACATAAAAAGAATATTTGCAGAAATAATAGCAGAAAATTTCCCAAGCCAGGAAACGGAACCTGATATACAGGTAACTGAGGCATATAGAACTCCAACTATTCATAACCAAAATAAAACTACATCCAACATATAATAGTCAAGATCTCAGATCCCTAGAAAAAGAACAGCATATTAAAAGCTGCTAGAGAAAAGAAACAGATCACCTATAAAGGAAAGTCTATCAGAATCATGGCAGACTTCTCAACACAAACCATCCAAGCAAGAAGAGCTTGGAGTGAAGTATTGCAGGCCCTGAGACAAAATTGCTTCCAACCAAGATTAATGTATTCTGCAAAACTATCCTTCAAATTCAATGCAGAAATAAAAATATTTCTATGACAAAGAACAACTGAAGAACTTCATGAGTGCCAAACCAACCTTACAAAGAGTACTAGAAGATATTCTAGACAGAGAAAAAAATGGCTACAATTTCAAGAACAGCAACAGAAGGGAACTCTCAAGCAGAGCAAGCAGTTAAACAGATAGAAAAAGTAGGAAACCAACAGCAAGCAAATTACAAGACAATGATAAACCAACACATATCAATTTTAACCATTAATGTAAATGGTCTCAATTCACCAGTCAAAAGAAACAGACTAAAAGAGTGGATTAAGAAACAAAACCCCACAATATGCTGTACTCAAGAAACACATTTCACTCGAAAGGAAATCCACAGACTGAAATTAAGAAACAAAACCCCACAATATGCTGTATATAGGAAACACATTTTACTCGAAAGGAAATCCATAGACTGAAAGTCAAAGGATGGAAAACAATTTTCCATGCAACAGGATCCCAGAAAAAAAAGGGGTAGCTGCTATGTTTGCAGACCATGTAAACTTCAAACCAAAAACAATCAAAACAGATAAAGAAGGTCACTACATACTTGTTAAGGGAAAACTGCAAGAGGAAGAGATAACAATCATAAACATGTATGCCCCAAATATCGGAACATCAAACTATATAAGACAAATCTTAACAGACATGAAAACCCAAATAATTAATAACACTATTGTAATAGAAGACCTAAACACCCCTTTGACACAAAGGTCAACTAGACAAAAAATCAGCAAAGAAATAACAAAATTGAACCAAACCTCTGAACAAATGGACTTAGTAGATATATACAGAGTATTCC
>NW_004955415.1:16709436-16727343 GCF_000276665.1 Chinchilla lanigera | reverse complement strand
AAAATCAGGAACAAGACAAGGATGTCCACTATCACCACTCCTATTCAACATAGTTCCGGAAGCATTAGCTAGAGCAATTAGACAAGAGAGAGAAATAAAAGGAATAAGGATAGGAAAGGAAGAAGTAAAATTATCACTATTTGTAGATGACATGATACTTTACATGGAAGACCCCAAAAACTCCACAAGAGTACTCCTTCAATTAGTCAACAAATTCAGCAGTATAGCTGGATACAAAGTCAACACCCAAAAATCAATAGCATTCCTATACACAAACAACAAACAGACTAAGAGAGCAATTAAGGAAACCATACCTTTCACAATAGCATCCAAGAAATTGAAATATTTAGGAATCCATGTAACAAAAGAAGTAAAACACCTATTCAATGAAAACTAAAGTACTCTGAAAAAAGAGACTGAAAAGGATTTCAATAAATGGAAGAACATTCCTTGCTCGTGGATAGGAAGAACCAACATTGTGAAAATGGTCATACTACCAAAACTGGTAGTGGTTATTCTTATGTGCCTTGGTAGTGGTAGATTTCAGGCTTCTTTTGAGGGCTGAGGCATTCAGGGTTACCAGTCACTCTGACATGCTTGGAACCACTACCAATGTGTAGTGGTTGGAACCACTACTGGAACCACTCAGAACCATATTATATAAGAATAACCACTACCAATGTGTACAGATTCATTGCAATTCCCATTAAACTACTATTAGCATACCTCACAGATCTAGAGAAAACATTAGTTAAATTCATCTGGAACCAGAAGAGACCCAGAATAGCAAAAGCAATCCTGGGCAACAAAGACAAGTCAGGTGGAATCACAATCCCTGACCTACAAAGCTGCTGTAATAAAATCAACCTGGTACTGGCTAAAAGACTGATCAGAGGATCAATGGAACAAGCTGGAAGAAACAGAAACAACCAAAAACACACTCAGCCACTTAATCTTTGACAAAGGGGCCAAACAAACTCACTGGAAGAAAGATAGCCTCTTTAATAAATGGTGCTGGAAAAATTGGCTTGCCACCTGCCAAAGACTGAAAATAGACCCAAGTCTATCACCGTGCACTAAATGCAAGTCAAAATGGATCACAGAACTCAATATTAAAACAGAAACACTAAATCTATTGGAAGAGAATGTAGGTAAAAATCTTGAAGACATAGGGGTAGGCAGAGAGTTCATGAACAAAAACCAAACCACAAGGGAAATACTTCAAAGAATCAACAACTGGATCTCATCCTACTGAAAAGTTTCTGCACATCTAAAGAAATCACCAGCAGAGTAAAAAGAAAACACACAAATTGGGAAAAAGTTTTAGCTGACTGTACCTCAGACAAAGGTCTTCTCTCTAGAACATATAAAGAATTAAAAAAACATCAGCCCCCCAAAATCAAAGACCCAGTCCAAAATGGGCAGCTGAGATGAATACACACTTCTCAGATAAAGAAATACAAATGGCAAATAAATACATGAGAAAATGTTCAACATCATTAGTCATTAGAGAAATGCAAATTAAAACAACATGAGATTACATCTCACCACAGTAAGAATGGCCATCATTAAGAATTCAGCCAATAACAAATGCTGACAAGGCTGTGGAGAAAAAGAAACTCTTCTCCACTGCTGGCGGGAGTGTAGGCTGGTGCAACCACTGGGGAAATAAGTCTGGAGATTCCTCAGTAAACGAGAACTAGAGGTCCCATTAAACCTAGCTATTCCCCTTCTGGGTATTTTACCAGAAGAACTGAAAACATCATATCACAGAGATATATGTGCACCTATGTTTATAACAGCACAATTTGAAATAACTAAATCATGGAAGCAACCCAAATGCCCATCCACTGAGAAATGGATAAAAAAGTTGTACTTTTTTATAATGGAATATTACTCAGCTATAAAGAAAGATAAACTTGAGGCTGTTACAGGTAAATGGACACAACTAGAGACAACTCATAAGTGAAATGAAACAGACCTCCATGTGCAAGCAACAAATTGTCTCACTAGTGTAAGAACCTGAAAGAGTGAACAAAAATTAGGAGGTATGACAGACATTGTGAAATGAAAGGAAAATGCTCAAAAGTGAACAGCAACTGGGGTGAGGGAACAGAGAAAAGAAAGAAGGGGAAATTATGTATGTATGTATATACAGGATAGCTAACATAGTTATACTACTAACTTTTGTCGCTTTACTGAAAGGAACAGTTAATGATTAATTATTTGATCAATCTTGCATGTCTCTATCTGTTTTCCTGAGAAACCACTTTGAAGATATCAATATGTAATACAACAACCACTGTTAATTTCCTACCACTTCATCTGTAACTTTGTATTGCTTGTATTGTTTTTATGCTATTTTGTAAATGGATGTCTGTTTGTTAATATGTCTTCCTTCTTTTACTTTTAAAATAAATTTTTAAAAAATTATCGTAGGTATCTTCCTTCTTTTCTCCTTTCTCCCATCCCAGTTATTCATTCATGTTTAAGTAGTTTCTTTCCATTTCACAATGTCTATTATATTTTTTGGATCTTATTTACTCTTTCATTGTTGTACACCAGGGAGACAATATGATGTTTACACATGCAAGTCTGATTTTTCTTCTAAGATTTTACTGGTTTTTTTCTCCATCTGTGCAGCATTATGGCTAATTTCTCAATAACATCATTAAACTCACAAATTTTATTTTTACTATGAATAACCAGCTAGTATATTTTTACATTTGAATGATGATACAACTCTTTCATATCCAGAATTTCTGACATATTTTTCCACATCTATTCCCTTTAATACATAGCTGACTGTCATTGTTTTATAATGTTTATCACTTGAACATATTTATTTTGAAGATATTTTGCATTTCATCATGAGTATATTTTTGCTCTGAACATTGACTTTATTGGCTGTCTTTCTTGGTAGTGGTTATTCTTCTGTGCCTCTGCACTGTAGATTTCAGGCTTATTTTGAGGACTGGGGAGTTCAGTGTTACCAGTCACCCTGACATTCTTGGAACTCATGGTGTTCCTAGAGCACAGAGATTTCAGTTCTAGCACTGAAAAAGTCTCAGCAAAACCAAGTAGAGTCAGTGTCCAGAGGTTTGCTTTCCTGCCCTGGTTTGCTTCCCCCATTCTGACTAATGGTTTTAACTTTCCATCCATCCAAGTGCCTAGAGCTGATACATCCATAATGAACTCTTCTTTTGTCAGATGAAGGCTCTCAGTCCTCCTAAAAAATACATTTTCAGAACCAGAAAAACTCTGGGCCCAGTACTGGTTCCAGGGCTCTCTTTCCTTCAGTTTAAACGACCTAAACCTAGCTATCTTGAACCTTTTTCATGTTAAAGGAACACCAACACCATGTCCGGTTTCACCCAAGAAGACAAATTCAACCCTAACCCCTCACCTCCCTGCCTGTTTCTAGACCAGGAGCACAGTGGGCCCATAGCTCCAGTACCACATTGCCACTCTTCACCTTGTCTTTCTTCACACAGCCTGCCTATGTTTTTCTAACACCAAGTAGCATTATCTACTATTTCTTACTTCAAAACAGAGGGTAGTATTTAAAGTTCAGTTTCACAGAACCATTCTGCCCAAGATTCTCTGTTGTGAAAGTGAGACACTGAAGCACCAAGCTGGCAGAAAGCCTTGTAGACCCTCTCAAACCACTTTATGGCCAACAACTCCTCTCAGCATTCTCTCTTCCTCTTCCTATTATGCAACAACTATTTCATACATAAGTGGAATTTATTAACTCTTGGAAGTTTAGTTATTCATCAACTCCAAGTAGTGAAAATACAGCTGAGAGGCAAGATTGAGAAAGACCGCTTGGCAAATCATGAAAACAGGTGTGTCAGGGTTTATAGAAGAAATTACAGGCCTATTATCCACAGGAATGTTTATAATTCATCAGCATGTGGGGTCCTTGGGGAGGGAGGTCTTATTCATCTTTATGCCCTGAACACTCAGCACAGTGCCTGTCACACACTAGGAACTCAACACGTTTTAACTGAAATTGTTTGAACTACAAGGAGAGCTCCTTGGGCCTTCTCTTGGAGCCTAATTATTTTCACTTTATAAATATTTGCAACATGTTTGACAGCACAAGAGAAGACAAATAAAAGCAAGAGGGAAAACACAATAAAACAATAAAGGCAGACAAGGGACTCAAACAGGATAGGGCAGACATTTACAGGTTAATAGATCCCCAGAGCATCACTGTATTATGACATGATATAAAAACTAAAATGTATACTGATTCTCTTGATTCAGGAAGAAAAGATTCAATTACATAAGTTTGTTTTGCTGTTAAAAGATAGGGTAATGAAACAGATTTTAGAATGATTCCCATAAATAATGGGTAAGTTTTTTAAAGAGGTGTTTATGCTTGAAGGTATTAAACCCTAAACTGTGTGGAACACTCAGCTATTGCAAACAATGCCTTCTTTGAAAACTAGAACAGTTGAAATCTTTCTGTACAATGAAATCTCAGTTACCCACCATTAGGATGGGATGACCAGTTCCAAAAGAGCATTTTCTTCCTGCTAATAGGAGTTTAACTCCTTCAACCAAACCATAATGCTGCCCTTGGTGGTATTTGAGCTGTAATAATTTGGTTCCCACACTTCCTTCATAAATACAACCATGCCTTAAGAACTACTAGCTTAGAGGAGGTTTTTCCTCTGCAAAAGTGCTTGGCTTTTCTTCCCATCATGGGTTTCCCTCTGAGTTGTTTGCCCATCTCAGCATCCCATTTGATTTCCAAGTCTCCCACTGACCTCCTGCCTCCAGAGCAGCTGCCACTGAATCCTCTCTGCTCTTTTCCCTATTGATTGTTCTAGGAGGACTATTTCAAGGATACATCCTGTGAGATATAGCTAATAAGGTGCCTAGCTCATGACAGATGTAATTCTGATACCATCATTTCATGTTGTAGAAGCAGAACCTGGGAGGTCAGTGACAAGTCCATGTGGATAGAAAGTGAATTTATTCGAAACCTAAATTATTCCAAAAATATCAGGAGACTTCACCTCAACCTAACAGTACTTTTTCTCTATAATCAGCACTGCTTCCCCAAAAGTAACTAAGACAGTGTTTATGTAGGGTACTGAGAAGAAAAACAGACACAAGCAGAATGGGAAGAAAGATGGCAAGAAAAGGGAAGAGGAGGAGGAGGAAGAAAGAAAAGCAGATAGATATAATTAGATAATGAGCCTTGATTTTTAAATATCTAGGAGATATAAAAAAAGGGCTTTGTGGGGGTTGAACTTGATTGCTTAAACTTGATAGGCTTGGGAGCCCTGAGGGTATGAAAAACCCAAGCAGCATATACAGACTAATTCTTCAAAACTAAAATTATAAACATAAATAAGAAGATGCATAGAAAAAATACACCAAATTAAACAGTTGTATCAGTGAGAAGAAAGGATTAATGAAATGTTTTTTTTGCTAAATAATATTTATTTTTATTAAGTTTATTGGTACAATTTAGATATACACAATGATCACATTCATCATAGGGAGTTTGTACCTGTACATGACATATCTTGATTCCACTTTTTTCCCAGTTCCCTCCCCTCCATTCAACCCCTCTTCCCCTCCCTATTTACAAAGCTTTCTTTGTACTTTATCCTTCTTGTATCATTTTTTTTTCCTTTTCCCTTCCTTCCTTTCCCCCTCCCCCCTCCCTAGTTCCTCTTTCCTTTTGAACAATTTCTGCTTATATAACAATATCTATTGTACATTTTGGTCCTTATTTACTCTTTCAGTTTCTCACACCAGGGAGACAATGCAATATTTATACATGAGTGTCAGATTTATTTCACTTAAGAATATAGTCTCAAGGTGTACCCATTTACCTAGAAATGCCTCAACTTTATCATTCTTTATGGATGAGTAGTACTCTTTTGCATTAAAAAAAAAAAATCTTTTGGGGGGCCTGGGGATCTAGCTCAGTGGCACAGCGCCTGCCTGGCAAGCACAACGTCGTGAGTTTGATTCCCGGTACCGGAAAGAAACCAAAAAACTAAAAAACGAAAAAAAATCTTTTTTATCTATTCCTCAGTTGATGGGCATTTGGGTTGTTACCAAGATCTAGCTATTACAAACCATGCTGCAACAAACACAGGTGTGTATATGTCGCTGTGGTATAATGTTTTTAATTCTTCGGAGAAGAGTCAAATGGAAGAAATCAAATGGAATCTCTAGTCTTAGTTTTTTGAGGAATCTCCACACTGATTTCCACAATGGTTACATCAGGCTACCCTTCCACCAACAGTAGAAAAGGGTTCCTTTTTCTTCCACAGCCCTGTCAACATTTGTTATTGGTTGATTTCTTGATAATAACTATTCTTTCTGGGGTGAGATGGAATCTCAGCATTGTTTTAATTTGTACCCTTTGAATTACCAGTGATGTTGAACATTTTTAATATATTTATTTGCCATTTCTACTTCTTCATCTGAGAAGTGTCTGTTCATCTCAGATGCCCATTTTTAGATTTTGTCTTTAAATTTGGGGACCTGATTTTTTTTCCCAATTTTTTATATGTTCTAGATATTAATCGTTTGTCTGAAGAACAACTGGCTAAAAATTTTTCCCACTCTGTGAGCTCTCTTTGCACTCTGTTGGCTATTTCTTCTGCTGTGCAATAGCTTTTTAATACAATAATATCTCAGTTGTTGATTTTTTATATTATTTCTCATGTGATCAGCATTTTGTTCATTAAATCTTTGACTACACCTATGTCTGCAAGATTCTATCTACTTTCTCTTCCAGTAGATTGAGTATTTCTGTTTTAATATTTCAATCTTTGATCCATTTTGACTTTAGTTTAGTGCATGGTGGTAGACATGGGTCTAGTTTTAGTCTTTGGCATGTAGAGAGCCAGTTTTTCCAGCACCATTTATTAAAGAGGTTATCTTTTTGCCAGTGAACATGTTTGGCCCCTTTGTCAAAGACAAGGTGGCTGAGTGTGTTTGGAGTTGTGTCTGCATCTTCTAATCTGTTCCATTGATCACTCAGGTGTGTTTTTTTGCCAGTACCATGCTGTTTTGATCACAGTAGATTCATAGTATTATTTCAAGTCAGGGATTGTGATGTCTCCTGCCTTGCCTTTGTTGTCCAGAAATGCCTTTGCTATTCTAGGCCTCTTTTGGTAGCAAATGAATTTTAGGATGTTTTCTCTAGTTCTGTGAGATAAGCTATTGGTATTTTGATTGGGATTGTATTAAGTCTGTATATCAATTTTGGGAGTATGGCCATATTTACTATGTTGGGTCTTCCTGCCCATGAACAAGCAATATCTGACATCTTCTTTGATATCCTTTTTCAGAGTACTATATTTTTCATTGTATTGATCTTTCACTTCCTTTGTTAGACTAATTCCTAATTATTTCATTTTTTGGATGCTATTGTGAAAGGTATGGTTTCCTTAAATTCTCTCTCAGTGAGTTTCTTATTTGTGTACAGGAATGCTAGTGATTTTTTAGTGTTGATTTTGTATCCAGCTACACTACTGAATTTTGTATTTAATCTCTTAAATTTAATCTATTAAATCTAGTCTGTTGGTGGATTTTTGGGTATTCTATATACTGTATCATGTCATTTGCAAGTAATGATAATTTAAATTCTTTCTTTCCTATCCTTAGTTCTTTTATTTCCTTTTCTTGTCTAACTGCTCTGGCTAATGTTTCCAGAACTATATTGAATAGGAGTGGTAATAGTGGACTCCTTGTCTTTTTCCTGATTTTTGAGTGAAAACTTTCAGTTTTTGATCATTTAGTATGATGTTGCCTGTTGGTTTGTCATAGATGGTTTTTATCAGATTGGGGTAAAGACCTTCTATTCCAATTTTCTGTAGGGTTTTTATCATGAATGGGTGTTGTACTTTTGAACTATTATCTTTTTTCCATGCCCTAATTTTTTTGCTAGTGTGTATATTACTAAAATTATATTAAAATTTGTTGATTTCACTATGCAAATTAATTAGCAGATATAGCAGGAATTTTGTGTTTTTTAAGCGATAAAATAAATGACTCATTCCTTTTGAGGCTGCACATTGGTAATGAATGCCTTTAAATTTAGCACTGCAAATATTGAATGCAGTAGTTACAATAACTTAATGAGTCAGTGTTTATTTGCACAGTCAAGCCAATGCTTCTAAAATAGTTTTTGCTGCTGTTTAAAAAAAAAAATATGTTACTGCAACTTTTGGTCATCACAAATTCTTTTTTCAAGAAATTGCATTCTCCCCAGCTTGAGGGTTTATAAGAAATGCCTGGCTGCAAGGGGTGTCCGACTGAGAACTCTTTCACCTTGGCAAGTGAAAAACTAAGCAGATGTCTTTTTATAAATAAAGTTGTATTACATGGCTCCACTTTTTTAAAGACGAATAAGAGCCTAAAGACATATTTACAATGTCAGAATTAAACAGGATCATAGAAACTAACTCATTGAGTCCACAATTTTAAAAATGTAAGATTGACATGCAAGATTAACTGGTGGTGGGCAGAACCCCCACCATATGCCAGCTGTTTTGTGTTTGTGTGGAACACTCTGTCTGTGCCACCACACTTGAGGCAGTGCCTTCAGACATCTGCTCAGGGCTCTAGACAGTGATACTTCTTAAACATTACTCAGCTTCCATATTCCCCATCCTTCTAAATTTCCAGCCATATAAATATTCACCCTCTTGTAAGAATCATTCCTCCTCCCCTCCTCTCTCTCTCTTCCTTTCTTCTTTATAACATACAACAAATATCTCTTGATTGCCTACTGGAGACATAGGATGAGGTCCCATTTAGCTGCTGTGGTCCCTGCCCTTGCAAAGATTATGGTTCAGAACTCTGGGATCCAAGATGACAACTAACCACATGCAACTATTTAAATTTAAATGAATTAAAATTAAAAAGAATTAAAATTTCAGCCCTTTGTTGCACTAGCCATCTTTCCAGTACTCAAAAGCCACAGTGCAAATGTAGAACGTTTGCATTGTCATTGAAAGGTCTATTGGAAGTGCTGAACTAGAAGAGAAAGATAGAAAATGGAGCCACCACAATGCAGGCAGTTGTTTTATGATAAGGAAAGTTTGAGAAGCACTGAAAAAGCACTAAGATGGTGATAGGAAAGTGTCAAGAAATAAACACATATGTTTATCCCACAGACTCTATTTGTAGTCATTTCTGCCTGTCCCTCTGACCTTCTCTCTTTACCTGTCTCTTCTCCACCTTCTTTCCCTTTATTCTCTTAGTTGGTGGGAGCTAATACCTCACATCCCAGTAGACAATTAAAATAAACTGCCACCTCCTCAATCCCGCCCAATCTATTCCTCAAGTCGTCTCTCAATGACTAAATCTCCCAGCTTAATTCTTACCCATTCAAAACAAAATACCTCCAACAAATGTTCTAGAGAAAGCTTTTTATCCTAGGCATGACCTCGTGGTCTCTCATGCCAAATGACCAGGTCAGGCCTGAGAAGGTGGAAGTTTATTAGGTTCTCAAAAGTGAGTGCTTGCTTTTCAGCTCCTGTAACAATACAGCCATCTCTTCTGTCTGGCTACCCAGGCAATCAACTAATTGTGAGATCTGTTTACTCACTGCTTTTTAAATATTCTAATTATCCCATAAACATCCCCAGAGCCAAGAGTTAATTCAAACACAGGTGCAGAAGAGCTAACACAAAGGAAAAGAAATAATATACAAGATCAAGTGAGAAATCAGACCCTTTATGGTTTGCTTATGTAATAGCTGTTGTCATGTTCATAATGGACACACCAGAAACAAACATGTGACTACAGAAAATCCCTGCCTGGTCAGATGGAGTTTGGTGATGCCAAATGCAGAGTTAAATGTGCATTCAAAGGATATTTTTTAAAGTAAGAGTGCTATTATGTTTATTTCAGGTAAGCAAATAAAAACTGATGAGTCTTTGGGGGCATATTTCCTTTTCAAAAATGGATTATGGTTATTTAAACTATCAAAGCAATTATTTGCACATAAAGGTCTTTAAAGTGCTTTTATATCTTTTATTCAGTGACACTGTCCTGACCTAAAAGCAATTTCACTTATGGAATTCAACTATATAGCAAGTTTTTCTCCATTTTTAAGTAGAGTTTAGCTTAATTCTGGGTTGGTTCTCAAGGATCACAAAACAAAATGATTGTGATGCAAAATACTGTTAATGCAAAATCTGTATTACTCAAAGTGACTATGACCTGGATCCTGGATTTTCTCCTTTTGCCCCTCCAGATCATTGTCTGACCATCTCCTCCGTGTTCTGTGTGCCCAAAACTGCCCTTTGTGGAGGACACAAAAGGGTCACTGGCTTTGGCCACTGGAGGCATGGAAGGAAGGAGGAATCAGGGTATTTCTCCCCCAGCTCCCTTATTTCCAGCTTTGGTTTTTATTCTCTGTTGAGTGGCCCTTCCCTCATGGACACAGCCACTGCAGCTACAGAGCTTTCCTATTCTGGTAATTTCTCCTCCCCTTCCCTTTTTAGGGCAAGGGTGGTAAATACTCACCACACCTGACATTAATAGCCTCAAATGGTTACCATCCCATTGGTTTTCCTTACCCTGTTTTAACAGGGTAATAAGCGTATCATTAGGCTCACAATTCCCCGCTGAAGGATGCTGACTGTTTCTGCTGAGATACTGACGGAAATAAGCCTCACTGAAGAGGTCTTACTCTGAGATCCAGCTGCCCATATGGGAATGAAACTAAAGTGAGGCTTAGATGGGAAGACAGTGCACCTCACGTGCCACCTCAGATTCTCGATGTCCACAAGCTCAATAGAAATGAAATAGGTCAGATGCCAAACCAAAACTATGCTGTGTCTCAGCCTGAGATGGTCAGGAAGTAAATCAGAGAAATAAACAATGTGCCGATGCATTACTCTGTTATCCTCTGCTGTTCATCTCCAAAGATGTTCTCCTTCTAAAGAGCCATTCTGCAGGCTATGAGGAAAAGAGTGATGGGTCCCTACAGCCACTCCATTGCCCTTTCGTTCTACACACAACAGCTCAGACAGCAAAGGACCTTCAGCTTTTCCTTGAATAGTTCATGCTCCTCCTATCTCAGGCTTTGCATCTTTCTATAAAGGTCAAGGATCTCATCTCTCTTTTATTTCTTCACTGCCTTTTCTCCAAAAGCTAGCACAAAGGTGATAGTCGACTGATTAGCTTATTAATGAATAAATGAGTTAATGAATTCATGAATGAGGATCACATGCATTACGAGTTGACCAAAGAAACAGATTAACCACAGTGAGTGATTCTTTACAATGCTCTTTAACCTAATTAAGGTGGTAAAATGCCTACTGAACATGCTAATCACAAATTGACCTATTCTTAAAATGATCTGATCCATGTCATTCCTGTCCTCCATCAAAGTGGGTCATGAGTAGCAAATTACCAACTACAGATGTGCACAGTGTTGTCCTAGCTTCTGTTGTGACTCTATCCCTGCGATTCTGAGTCACCGTCTCCTGCCATTGTTGCTCCAGACCTATGTATGGCAGCAGCTGTCTGACAGTTGAGGCTGCCTCAGCTTCCCCTGTTTGCTTCTTCACAGTAGCTAGCTTGCATAATAAATTTCTTTTATTACACAACCAGTAACATAAAAAATTTTCATCACAGAACAATGACTGAAACATAAATTTTTTTAAATAAATAAACTAAACTTTTCTAGATTAGTGGTTCTGTGACTTTGTTTAATACTGAAGGTATAACAGGAGAATGTCAAGACCTATAAAGTTAAAATCTAGCTTGGGACCAGGCATGGTGGCACATGCCTGTAATCCTAGCACTCAGGAGGCAAGGCAGGAGGATTGCTGTGAGCTTGAGACCAGCCTGTGTTACACAGTGAGTCCAAGGCCAACCTGAACTATATAGTAAGACTCTATCTCAAAATAAATCAATAAATAAATATAAATAAATAAAACGAACCTCGTTTGACCACAAGGTGTGCAGTAGACACATTTGGAGACAATTTGAAATGCCTTTGGCTACTCCTGCTTCAGTGTGCCAAACCAACTTTCTAATCACAGAATCAGAGTATACATCAAAGTACACAGCAGGTCAGAAGACCTAGAGGAGTAATTAGTCCTGCGAGTTTCTTACTGCTTCTGCTTATGTAACAAATTACCACAAATTTAACGCCCTCTGCATACATATTTATTACTGAGACATATTATGAAATGTGTGTATTAATTTCATACACACATACACATATGTACATAATGCATACTTATAATACTGAAGGTCAGAAGTGATAAATGGGAGTCATTGGGCTAAAATCAAGGGTTAACAGATCTGTATTCCTTTCCAGAGGCTCTAAGAGTTCATTTCTTGCCTTTTCCTCCTTTTATTTTTTTTTTATTTTAAAGATAAAAGAACAAAAACATAATAACACAGACATAAATAAAACTACATAAAAAAATACAAGCAATACAGAATTTCAGACAAGGTGATAGGAAATTAATGATGGTTGTTGTATTACATATTGATATCTTCAAATTAGGTTACTCAGGTAAACAAACACAGACATGTAAGATTCATCAAACAATTAAACATTAACTCTTCCTTTCAATAAAGCAATAGAAGCCAGTAGTACAACTATGTTAGCTATCCTGTGTATACATGTGTACATAATTTTCCCCTTCTTTCTTTTCTCTTTTCCCTCACCCCAGTTGCTCTTTACTTTTGAGCAGCTTCCTTTCATTTCCCATTATCTATCATACCTCCTAATTTTTATTCACTCTTTCAGGTTCTTACTCTAGTGAGACATTACAGTGTTTACACATGCAGGTCTGATTTATTTCATTTATGAGTACAGTCTCTAGTTGTGTCCATTTACCTATAAAAGCCTCGAGTTTATCTTTCTTCATAGCTGAGTAATATTCCATTATAGAAAACTACCACAACTTTTTTATCCATTCCTCAGTGGATGGGCATTTGGGTGGCTTCCACAATTTAGCTATTATAAATTGCACTGCTATAAACATGGATGCACATATATCACTGTGATATGATGTTTTCAGATCTTCTGGTAAAATACCCAGAAGGGGAATAGCTGGGTTTAATGGGACCTCTAGTCCTAGTTTACTGAAGAATCTCCAGACTGATTTCCACAGTGGTTGCACGAGTCTACACTCCTGCCAGCAGTGGAGAATATATTATATTTATATACTTAAATATATAATTGTCAGTCATATATTTATAAATATATTATATTTATATTTCCTCCACAGCATCACGAGAATTTCTTATTGGTTGATTTCTTACTGATAGCCATTCTTACTGTGGTGAGATGTAATCTCTGTGTTGTTTTAATTTGCATTTCTCGAATGACTAATGATGTTGAACATTTTCTCATGTATTTATTTGCCATTTGTATTTCTTTATCTGAGAAGTGTGTATTCATCTCAGCTGCCCATTTTTGGATTGGGTCTTTGAATGCCTCACATTCCTGACCCCCAGCTCCCTCCTACCCCTCCACCTTTAAAGCTAACAGTAAACAGTCAAATCTCCCCCACCTTGGGACACTGACTGTAACACCATTGCCACATCTCTTCTTTCTCTCATTCTCTTGCCTCTGCTCTTTCAGTCATAAGGACTCCATGGCAACACTGGGCCCACACACACAAGCCAGGATCATCTCTCCATATCAAAGTCTCTACCTCAGTCATCATGCAAAGTCCCTTCTTCTGTAGGCTGCATCTTCACATGTTGTAGGGATTATAATGTGGGTATCTTTGAGGAGCCTTTATACTGCCTATTGCAGTCTCATCCTGGGATCAGCCCCTACTCAGTGACTGGCAGGCCTGATGTACAAACACCCCAGTCCCTTGCTCCCCAGCTGGGATCCCTGAGATGCATATTTTACACTGGCCTTCAGACCTAGCAAAGATTATACTTCAGTTCAATGCAATGATGCACTTTTGGATAGATACAATTTCTCTAAAAGTTGCCTTGCTTACTCTTTTTGCTTCTTCATCTAAAGATTTCTGACACCTCTCAAACAAGTTTTCTGTACTGAGATGCTTGGGTCTTCGTTTTGGGGAGCCCAAACTAAACTACTGTGGGTTTGGACTGTACTTTCTACAGTGTCCTTGGGGAAAGAGCTACAATAACATCTATTCATATTTTCTCCCAAGGAAGGTATATACACAAGAAAGGACCAAAACATGTGAAAGTATTTTGGAAAGTGTAAGGGTGCATAGATATATGGTGTCTTGGTCTAAATCTAGGCAACTTGTTTTTCTTCATATAGTGAATTGGTGAACTTTAGTGCTGTACTCAGAGTTTATAAGGGAAAATATTTGATACTGGACACACAATTTATAGGGTTATTTTATAATATTCACCCAAAGAGTCAAATGCAAAAGAATGCAGGAGATCTATAAACACACTAGAGACTCAAAGAATCCAGCTGAAGGTCTGGGTCCCATGACAGTGTCCTGCATGAGTCCAACTAAAGATCTAGAGCCCATGGCAATGTCCTCTATGAGTCCAACTGGAGAACAGGAGGCCACAACATTGTCTCTTGCAACTCTGTACCAAGAATCTGCACTGGGAAGGCCCAAAGGCCAGTGGTGGAAGCCAGAAAGTCTGTGTCAGCAGGAGGAAGGATCTGTGCCAGCAGGCTGAGGGCCAGGAGCCAAGAAGCAACACTCAAGGTAAGGACCAGAGCTCCCCCAAAATGAACTGCAGCCATTCTCAGTAAAGGAAGGACCGGAGGTCCTCTGATGATGAGGACAGCTGCATTCAAAATGGGAAAACCAGCATGACAAGCTTCTCCAGGAGAATCAACAGCACACCATCTTCCCCTCCCGTTCTCCTTTTATACTTTTGGCAACAATCCTCAGATGGGCCTTCCACACCCAGCACCACGCTGATTCAGTTCAATTGGGTGTTACAATTTGACCATTAGTTAATCCACCACATTTAGTAAACCCTTCTACAGCAGTGGTTCTGTCATGAGGGAACTTTTACCCTCTGGGGATGTTTGAAAACATATGGAGACTTTTTCTTGTCACAACGGGGAGTAAGAGCTGATATCTAGCAGGCACATACTAAGGGTGCCACATACTTACTAACTTCATCTATCCAGTCAAAAAGGTGATAGTGCCCCTCCTAGGAATCCCTGCTTTTAAATCAGAAGATTAATCTGATTATTAGGTTTATAACTACCAAATTTATTTTTCTAATTCCAAAGTTTTTGTTACACCTTTTCTTCTTTGAGAAGTTTTACTCTGATCATTGACAAGAAAGGCCATTATGGCAGCACTGTAATGTCATCCTACATCACTACTTCCTTCTTTTGTCATTGATGCATCTGTTAAAGTTCTTGTCACAAAAATAGAAAATTACCCTACAGCCAAATCCCAAGGCTATTCTAATCACATCATAAAAGTCACTGTTACACGGTAAACAGAGGTCAATTCACCATCAAAGCCAGGCTCCGCCTTGCCTGATGAAATAGTGCAGAATTGAATTTGCCTAAAGTTCTTTTTGTTTTTTTCCCTGAACCACTTACTTCTGCTACAAACACAAAAGAATTAAAACTGAGATGATGGCTACTGGAAAATCTAAGCATTCTTACAAGACTTTTATTGGTTTTAATTGTGATTTCTATACTTCATTTTCATCTTTCTTCTCCTAATTCTTCCTTAAATTCATTTTATTTCTTAATTTTCCCATCATTTTCATCTTTCATGGTCTTTTGTCCTAGGCTCATTTCATTTCCTTTGTTTTGCTCCTTTTCTCCTCTCACCCCTTTTCTATCTTTTTTCTGAAAATCTGAAGATATCCTAGTTAACTGAATGGCACTTGGAGGACTTAGCTGCCTCTCCCCAGCTCCTCCAGAAACATGTAAACTGCGGCCATCTGGGCTTTTTTATGTTTGCTGTAAAGCCTGTTCCTGCATCAATCCCCTATTTTGACTGGCTGCACAAGAAGTTATTGTAAGCTAATTTTTTCCCTAGGGCGCTTCATCTACTTTATTGTTTTCCTCCTCATTAATACATTTTATTCAATAGCAGACTGATTTTTAAACCTACACATGACTCCTAATGTTTACTTAATTAAAAAAACACTTAATTAATTATACCTCTTGCTTAAAATTAGAGAAATGTGAAGGGAAAAAAATCTTATATTTAACAGAACTCATTTAAAACTCAAAAATGAAACAACCTCTCAAAGATTTTCACAATGTCAAAAAAATCAGAAAATGCCTTTTAAAAGCATGAAGACATAAGAAGACCTTAACTCGCTTTATATGATGTTAGTTTTATGATTATAGATAAGTGTTGTTTTATTTTATTTTACTTTATTTATAATATGTACCTTAGAATCATTTTAATTAAGTAAGAAATATAAGTTAAGTTCTCTTTAAATATCACCATTTAAATAATCAGGAGTTAGTGAGAATAATTTGAAAATAGTTGAGTGAGCCAAATATCCCAAGTTGCAGTCATTTTTCAGATCAAGCTATGTGTCCCAGTCTGTGACTATGTACAGAAAGACAATTACAATTGTGATATAACAGCAATGCCAATATACTAAGTATCTCTTAATGCCAAAAACAGTGTCTTTCATTTCAAATCCCCATGATCCTCATCCTTTCCAATTTTTAGCTCTTTGAATCTCTCCAATTTTTAGCTCTTACTTTCTTCTATATTTGCTTTATTTCTTTATTTTTCACTAGCACATTTTCCATCTGTATCCTCTCCTTCATGTAACTATTATAATCCATGTGTCTCTGATGTAGAAACAAAGACACTGGCCCTCAGACAAATGAAATTTGTCTAGAATCACATACATTGTAAGTGGAAGAGTCCCTTCCAACACAGGTCTCTCAAAGTCCAAAGTCTGTGGTCTTTGCATAAGGGCTCATTTGAGGAAACATGATTCTCTGCACACACAAATTTAGCTTACCCCAGATTGTCACACAACACCCTCTTTCCTAATGTGTACACACCCACTATCTTCCCCCTTTAATTGCTTTGCTTGGGATATTCCCAAGTCTGATTAGTGCCTTTAATTACCAACATTGGATCTAGTGAAGAACTTCTCCAAGAACTGAAGACAAATCCATGTATCCTGGGAAAAAAAATGCATCTAATATTAATACCAAAGCTATTAAGCACCTTTCATTTACAAAAGCTCTGGTTGAGAAGATTGAGCTGAAATTCATGGGGATCACCCTGGAAGATTAATGACTAACAAAAACATTCTTTAAATTATTTGAAAATTTCATCAGTATATTATGCATGTATGTGTACATATATTTTACATATATGTAGATGTGTGTATAACATGCATATATGTATGTGTGCATATATAAAACTTCCATAGAAATTTTATGTTTTTATAGATATAAATGTTTATATGACATATATTCCATATAAATCTATCCTTAATATTTTAGGGTTACAAAACTATAAAATATGCCCTTCTTAAAAGTTTTCCCAATTTTTGATGTAGATTTTATATGTTTCTGTATGAGTAATTTTTCTTTTAATGTGATTTTGTGCTGAAAGCAATTTTTTAACATTTATGAAAGCTACTGAGAAACAAATTCCTTGATAAACAAACATTGTTCCTTCCATTCTCTCTCTATGCAATAACTATGAACTCTGATAAAACAAAAGAAAGATTAAGAAATGTTTAAAAAACTGACAAGACTCAATTTCCTATAAGAAAATCTGGCCCAACCTTCAGCTTCACATTATTTCAAGCAGCTGATAGCAAGAATTTTTGCTGACCACAGAAGATAATAAAAGAAGGAGAAAATCTTTTAAGAAAGAAAAGAAGGAAGAAAATGAGGGAGGGAGAAGATTGGAGGGTAGGGGAAAACAGCCTCTAAAAATAATATTTAACTAGGGCCAGGAATATAGTTCAGTGGCA
>NW_004955415.1:16699832-16709336 GCF_000276665.1 Chinchilla lanigera | reverse complement strand
GTAGGGGAAAACAGCCTATAATAATAATATTTAACTAGGGCCAAGGATATAGTTCAGTGGCACAAGCACCTGCCTAGCAAGCACAAGGTCCTGAGTTCAATTTCCAGTACCAAAAATAATAATAATAATATTTAACTATAGTTAATACTTTATCTAAGGTGCAGTGTTAGGAATATTTATGCAGGCCAAAGATTAATTTGTTGATTCCCAAAGATCTTTGAATGGTCCTGCGTTCTAACCATCACCTAATGTGAGGCACTGCTATGGGAAGAATAGCACCTAGGAGTGCGCCAATAACACAGAGGTAGAGGTGGGTGTACAACACTGCCCAAAACAAGTTACACAGAGCTACTATCAAACACCTATTGATTCACCTTTCCAATTACTCCACCAAACACATCCAAACGATACGACAAGGATATATGAGATTTTTCACTTCTAGAAATTTAATTTCACCTCCTTAATGATAACGTCTCTGAGAAGGTAGATAAGACAAAGAGCATTCATAGAAAGAGGGCTGCAGGGCTGCCTATAGGAAATTCTGGGACATGAAATAACATGCTTTGTTACACAAGCCAAGCTGGGTTTGATTTATTTTCCCTCTCCCTGTTTCTATAGCACCCTTTCATTTTTTCCCCCAATAAAAACAATTTAAAACAAGAACACTGGGTCATTGAAGTCAGTTTACGTAATTAATGCCAGGACTCCTGGATACAAACAAACTGGTCAGAGGTTGACAGCAGCTGCATCCCTCACTCCAAGGCTTTGTGTCTTCTTCCCAGTCCTTGCGTGCTCACGAAGGCACACTGCCTACAGTTCACCCGGTCCTCTTACATGCTCCACATGGCCTCAAAACACCTGCAAGATGAAGGAATTGTTTCTCTAAGATCACAGCAATAATAGAAGCTTGGCCACTGCTGCATACTGGAAGAAGAGATGCTTTAGGCTCTAAGAACGAAGCTTCACTTCGGCCCTATACTTACTATCTTTCTTATTTAGAAAATCAGCCTCTCACCATCTCCAAGGAATGTTGGGAAACTCAACAAGATTGAGTTCTTAGAAAGCTAATCAGGGGGCTGGGCATATAGCTCAGCAGCACAGCGCCTGCCTGGCAAGTGCCAGGTCAGGAGTTCAATTTCCGGTACAAGGAAGGAAGGAAGGAAGGAAGGAAGGAAGGAAGGAAGGAAGGAAGGAAGGAAGCTAATGAGATACTCATGGAAGAATAAATTCACCAAATGGTTTCTTAGGTATGTAAAGTACAAGTTGCACATATTCTTCTTTCTTATAAGAAGAAGTGTGAGGAATATTTAGGGCATGAATAAAAGAATCTTTTCAAAGAACTCAAAAGCCTGTGGCAAAGAAAACCACATAAGCAATGAGATTTATACCTGACTTCTTAACAGAATACATGGAAGCCAGAAGGTAATTTAACAAAATATTTGAAATGGTAACAGAAAATAACAGTAAGCCTAGATTTACATGCCCAAACAAAAAAATCCTATGAAAACACAGGTAAAGTAAATCCATTTCCAGACAACCAAAACCAGGAAGAATTTGTCACCAGCAACCAATCACTGAGAGTGGCACTACAGAGTCATTCAATTAGAAGGAAACATAATCACAGAAAGAGAAACACAGACAGAAATTATAAACATGTGGGTAAATAAGATGAATACTGATTGTAACACAACAATATCTTGTGGTATCATTTCATTAAAATGAAGGAAGCCAAACCAGTTGTACTATTTATTCTTTTTTTTTTTCCTAGCCACATTTTTTTTTTAACAGACAGACAACATTTTACAGCGTAGCAAAAGGACAGTACAGACAATATGGAGTTACAAACAAAGTGGTAGGGAATTAACAATCATTGTTGTATTACATATTGATATCTTCAAAGTGGCTTCTCATGTACTATTTGTTTGTTTGTTTATTTTTTTGTTTTTGTTTTTTTGTTTTTTTTCTCCAGTACTGGGAACCGAACTCATGACCTTGTGCTTGCCAGGCAGGCGCTTTTGCCGCTGAGTTAATCCCCAGCCCCCTCATGTACTATTTATTCTTCATTCCCACTAAGAGTGTATGAATGCTCCAGCTGCTGTACATCCTCAGAAGAAACTTGTCTTTCCATTTTGTTTTTAATTTTAGCCATTTAAATGGTGTGTATTGTTATCTTGTAGTTTCAATCTGCACTTCTCTAGTGACCAATAATATTGAGCATTATTTTATGTGCTTGTTGCTTGTTGCCATCCATATATTGTGTTTGAAAGGTGTGCTCTAATCATTTGCCCATTTGTAAAATGAATTATTTATTTGCTTCTTACTGAGTTGCTTTTTATTTATTCCAGACACAGACTTTTATCTGTTTTGCAAGGGAAATGAGAACATATGTCCATACACAAGCCTCTATGGTTCATGGCAATTTCATTCATAATTACCCCAAAATTTTTAACAATGACCATCAACCAATAATTAGACAAATTATGCTGAATCCACACAGCACAACACTGGTCTGTAATAATAAAGAATAAACTACTAACACATGCAACAGCATGCAGGGTTCCCAAAAGCATTATATATGTGAAATAAGCTATATGCAAAATATTCTACTATATAACTTGTATAACTGTATGACTCTTTCTAGGTAAAAAGATAAAACTATGAACAATGAAAATTATATCAGTGCCTAAAAGAGGCTGGGATGAGGAATCACACTGAATATAAGAAGAAATAGGAAATATTTGGTGTACTTGGGGTGATAGCAATATTAGGGATCTTAATTATGGGTAGTTAAATGAATATATTCATAAACATGTTAGTCAAATTCATAGGATTATACACCTAAAAGGAGAACTTTTACCGCATATAAAGTAGGTTTGAATAAATGTCTCATAAAAGAATATAACAATATAAAGCATGAGAATTGTAAATGTTAGAGAAAGTAGTAAAATGCATATTTATGTTACATGAATTTATGTGGTTATATAATTATATTACACAGTAATAAGTCATGGGTATGTATTGTAAACTGCTCAAATATAAAGAGGAGTAACCTTGTTCAAGAAGTAAAACAAAATACATAAATTTATGACTGGGTGTAATGGCACACACCTGTAATCCCAGCATTCAGGAGGTTGAGGCAGGAGGATCACTGCAAATTCGAGGCCAGCCTACGCTACAAAATGAGTTCAAAGCCAGCCTGAACTGCCTAGTGAAACCCCGTCTCAAAGAGACAAAAAAAAAAAAAAACCACAAATTTCTTCAGATGATCTACACTCAGTACAAATTCCAATCATAATTATGAGTGGGTTTTTCTACAAAAATGTATGTGATTCTGAAATGGATAAAGAAATCCTAAGAGAAAAAAGTTGGCATTTCTAACATACAGAGAGCAGAGACCTAAATGGAAAAAGTAAACAAGCAGAAGATAGTAGGAAAACATTTTTATTCTTCTAGGAGGCACAAAAACTCAAAAATATTGATAAACTAACTGTATTAACAGTTAGAACTTGCATAACTAAACATGAATGCAGAGAAAGGAAAGACATTGATCTGAAGAAGATATTTTCAATGCATATTGTGACAATGGACTTCTCCATATATGCAGAAAACTCCTAGGAGTCAAGTAAAAGACAATTATAATTTCTAAAAATGGGTAACAGACTTAAAAAGATATTTTGTTAATGAGAGTATTCAAATGACCAATATTCACAGAAAGATCTGCTGTCACTTACCATCAGAGTATTGCAAAGTTAAGCCATGGTAAAACAGGGCTACACGCCCATCAGCATACGTTAATTAGTCACCCAGAACCACGAGACTGTGCAGCAATTGGAAGCCTGGTAGACTACAAGAGCAATTGTCAGTAGGAGCAGCTATTCTAGAAAACTCTTCTTATTTTCTAAGGGTGAAAATATGCATATTCTATAGCCCAGAAATTCCATCCCTAGGTACATATTCAACAAAAATGTGAACTATAGTTGACAAAAGACATGCCCAGAAATGTTAGCAGCAACAATATTTATAATAGCAAAAAACTGGAAACAAATCAAACATTTGTCAGCTGTAGAATGTATAAATTGTGAGTACCATGGAATACTACAAGGCAATGCAAAAGAATGAATTATCAATCCATGTGACATCATGGATGAATTTCACAAATGTAGGAAGCCAAACATAAAAGAATATATACTATCTAGTTCCATTTGTCTGAAGTTCTCAATGAGGCGAAATCAGTCTATGTGGATAAATGTGAGAAAACTGGTCTCTTTTCTTAAAGGAATGTTACGATTGGCCACAAGGGAGGCAAACAGGAATGTGGCTGTGCTTTTCATCTGGACTTGGAATTGTTTTCGTAAGAATGCTCACTTTGTAGAAATTTAGGAAGGTGGCCACCTAGGATTTACATCCTTTGCTGTGTTTATCTTGTATTTCAATAATAAGTTTTCCAGAAAAGAAAATACCCTGGTTCTCAGAAGACCAACTGAAGTGCCAAGAGAATGATGACTGACCAAACCTGCTTCCTAACGAGATACCAGTAGGGCTGCAGATACAGTACTTATCGAGGCAACATTTCTTGTCAAGTAAATATTTTTCCCCACATATGTGGCAACCTTATACTGTCTGCTCACATGTGGAGGGACTATAGCATTTAAAGAGATATTTACTTTGTTGAGGAATCCCCAACAAAGGTGTAATGGTTTTCTGGTAGTTCCCAGGGTCTACACCACAGACTTTCAAACCTGTTGCTTCCCTTTCTACACAATCCTCCCTCCTTGTGTACTAGAACTCCCTCCTATCAGAAAGTGTAGATGACAGACATAGTTGCCCCTTCTATACTTCACAATCTTCACAGCTACCTTCCTTCTTTTCTGCTCTCAACTGAATTTTTGGAGCTAAGGCAGATTTGGAGAATTAAAAAGTTTGCATTCAGAAGTGAAGCCACCTTCTACTTCCTTTGATGGGGTCTACACCATCTGCCACTACTGCAGCACTCCATTAGAAAGGTCACGGGGATGATGCCATTCTGAAGCATCAGGACCCTTGCAATGAGGACCACTTTCCTCCAGCTACTAGACTGTGTTGTAAGCATAATTCATTCCACAGCCAAAGAGTGACCCAATCTTCATATATTCTGAAGTTTATCATTGCTTCTAATTGTACAGAACTTCTAGCTCCCTTTTATTTTTATAAAAGAAAAAATGCACTTTTAACCTGTTGTGTATTTATCAGAATCATGAAATCATAAATATACACACATGCACTAACATACAACTTGTGGTAGATAGCCCAACAATTTACACTGTTGTTATGTAGCCATGTAATAACAGGTTAGTGCTGTTGTTAGGAAAAATAAAATACATAAGGAAGCCATTGTACCTATCAAAAAGAGAAGTAGAGGGATGAGAAAACTAAGAGGAGACTTCTTTGGTACACTCTTGGAATACTTTATGTATTGAACAGGTCAGCTCCAAGGCAAGAATATAGAACAGTGAAGACTAATTTAGAAATTCATCCCTGATATGAAGGTCTCTTCCTGCAACAAATGTCAAGTACCTGTTGCCCATCTTGGGTACACTTGTAATCAAACACATTGCACAAAACCCCTTTATAAATATGGCATAAGCAATAAATTCTACTGCAATGAAAAATACAAACCTGTGTTTTGGCACCTTACAAAATCCAAATATAGCCCCCAACAGCTTTGCCTCTGCCAGCTGACATATCTGCTGGGTCTCAGATGGCTGTTTTTGGATTTTCATGTATCATAACTTCTTCCCAGAGATTCCATGACTATGGAGGAGCCCATATGTCATCCGCAGTTTATCAGGTCCAGCACTTGAAGGCAGCTCCCAGGCCTAAAAGATTAGGCAGACAAATTCAGACACCTTGTCTGAGAATCAGGTCCCCATTCTTATCACTAATGTGTGTGAATTATTCTGGAGTCCACTGGGCACCCTTCACAAGTTTTCAATGTGCTCATAACCACTGATATATTTTTCCATTTCATTGTCTCTTTATCTAGAATTCCCTGTTTTGCCTTAAAGGCAGTACACACTACAATTTCTGAATGTCTCTTTACACCAAGTCACCAAACCTACCTACTCTTGGGTGTGTACAAACTGTGGAAGTAATAAGTGGAATAGTGACAAAGGAAAAAAGAAATAAAAGATCAATAGCAAATAGCATAAGAAGCTGAAACAGTACTGCTATGTTTATTTTGCTTTAATTTGGCTACCTGTGTTTTACTTTTGCTGGCCATTTCTTTGACTTTTTTGTATCTGGCCATTATTAACAATCTTTTGTTGTTGTTGTTCTTGTTTTTCTGAGACAGGGTTTCACTACACAGTTCAGGCTGGCCTTGAACTCACTGTGTAGCGCAGCCTCCTGAGTTCTGGGATTAGAAGTGTGTGCCACCATGCAACAATTCCTTTTTATCTTACCACAAATAATGCCTTTGTACTGGTTGGGCATCCAACACCAAACAAAAAAGCAATGCCTCTCAAAGACAGCTCCCTGGACTGAACCTTTTGTGCTCAACTCAAATGATTCATCCGTCCGGATCCAGGAAAGTACAAAAAGTGAGAGTTAAGCCACAGATCACACAATTGGGCTTCACACCTGTTTCCATAGTTTATAAACTCAACTCTTAAAGGAAATATTACAATCTCTAAAGAATCCAAATATCACATTTTGTTAGCAGAGTTGAGCTCTGCTAATAAAATGTAATTACAAAAAAATCTGGCCTAGGAAGGACTTATAGAGAGATATATCATTCAAGCCAAGTCTTTGAAAAGCTGGAGAAAGCTCTGGATTCTCTTAGCTACAAACTGCAGTTAAGACTTCATTCTTTTTTGTTAATAGTACGTATTTGCAGTACTGTCTTAGTTACTTCTCATTGCAGTAATAAAAATACCATATACCCCCCAAGTTAAAGGAGAAGAGGTCTATTCTAGCTGACAGTGTGTAGAGGTTTCAGTCCATAGCTTATTTCAAGGCAGGGCGGCAGGGCAGAGTTCATGGCAGAGGAGCCTTGCTTAGGGAATAGCAGGCAGGAAGCAGTAAGGGATCGAGGGAGAAAGGATATATCCTCTTCCAGGCCATGCCCATGACTCACCTGTTCCACCAGTTCTCACCTCCCAACCTCACACCCTGCTATAAACCCATCAGTGGACTGATCCAATGATGAGCATCACACACCCGCGATCCAGCCACCTCCCAAAAGCCACACCTCTGAGCACAGAGGCTTTGGGGAGACATCTAGATATAAAACATAACAGATACATAGTGACTATATCCACCATGGGGAGTTGGTACATATACATACCACATCTTAACCCTTTTTCCCTCCCCCTACCTCCTTTTCCTTCTTGCTCCCTATATCCTTCAACCCCATTCTACTGCAAAAGATCTACCTCCCTGTTCCTTATCTACCTTTTATTTTGCTCTTTAAATTATGTATACTTTGGATTCCTCATATGATAGAAACCATGCCATATTTAACCTTCTGTGTCTGATTTATTTCACTTAGTATTATGGTCTCAAGGTACATCAATATTTTTACAAATGGTTCAAGTTTATGCTCTTTTGTGGATGCATAGTACTCAATTGTGTATATATACTATATTTTTTTTTTCCTTTTTTTTTTTGTTGGCCTTTTGGGCCTTTTCCAGGTTTTACTTTTTTAGTTTTTGTTTTTTTATTCTTGGTTTTTTTTTTTTCCTTTTATCTTGTTCCTTTTATTTTTGTGGGGGGATTTTTTTCAAGGGTTCTAGGTTGGGCCCCAGGATTTTTTTTTTTTGTTTTTTTGGGGATTTTCCTTCTTGTTTTCCTTAATTTTTGTTGTTTTCCTTTCCCCCCACCATTTTAAGGGTTTCTTTTTTCCCCCCATTCCCCGGCTTTTTTTTTTTTTTGATTTTTGATTGTTGTTCTTTTTTCTTGGATCAGGTTGAATTTTCGTTTTTTTTTTGTTTTTCTTTTTTTTACTTTCCAAGGTTTTTGAATTTTTTTCTTTTGTTTTTTGCCCTTTTTTTGTTTTTTTTTTGGGATTTTTACTTCTTTTGGTTTGCCCTTTTTTAATTGGATTTTTATTTCAGGGACTCTATAACTTTTGAGTTCTTTATATATTCTAGATATTAGTCCCCTGTCCAAGGAATAGCTAGCAAAGATTTTTCCCTGGCTGTAAGCTGTCTCTTCACTCTTTTTGTTATTTCCTTTACTGTGCAGAAACTTTTTAACTTTATATAATCCCATTTATTGATTCTTGGTGCTATTTCTTGCCCAATTGGGGTTCTGCTCAAAAAACTCTGGCCTATACTTATTTCCTTGAGCATCTTGTCTATTTTATTTTCCAGCAGATTATTTCTATTTTAATATCTAGGTCTCTGAATCATTTTAACTTTATTTTAGTACAAGGTGAAAGATATAAATCTAGATTGATAGCTCTGTATGTGGACCACTAGTTTTTCCAGAACCATTTGTTAAGGACACTATATTTTTCCCCAGCATAAGTTTTTGGCCCTTTTGTCAAAGATTAGATGGTTAGATGTGCCTAAGTTTGTTTCTGCATCCTCTATTCTGTTGCACTGATCCCCATGTCTGGTGTTTGTGCCAGTACCATGCTGCTTTTGTTAATGTAGCCTTGTAATATAACTTACAATCGATGATTGTGATACCTCCTGATTTTCTCTTCTTACCCAGGATGCCTTTTGCTATTCTGGGTCTCTTCTGGTTCCATGTAAGTTTTAGAATTATTTTTTCTAATTCTGAAAAGATTACTGCTCATATTTTGATTGGAATTATACCAAATCTGTATATCAGTTTTGTTAATATGGCAATATTGGCTCTGCCTATCAAAAACAGATTTCTGTCATTTGTGATGATCTCTTCAAGCTCTTTTTCAGAGTACTAGAGTTATTTTTAAGAAAGCATTTATTTCCTTGCTTAGATTCATTTATATTTGTTTCTTTTATTTTACAGAAAAAAACAATAACAAAATAACAACAAAGACAAAAATAAAACAACACAAAAACAATAAAAACAAGATTTTAAAACAAGATGATAGGAATTAACAATGGTTGTTATATTACACATTGTTATCTTCAATGAAGTTGCTCAGATTACCATATGTAAGAATGCAAGATTGATCAAACAATTAAAGAATACAAAAAGTAATAAAAAAATTAGACATGATGCAGAGTTGCACTAAACAAGATGGTAGGAATTCAACAATGGTTGTTATATTGCATACTGTTGTCTTCAAAGTAGTTGTTCAGATTAGCAGATATAAGCATGGAAAATTGGTCAAGAAAAAAAAATGCAAGCATTAACTGTTCCTTTCAATAAACCAACAGACACCAGCAGTACAATTATCCCAGCTATCCTTGTATATACATACATATTTTTCCCTTCTTTCTTTTCTCCTTTCCTTTATCCCAGTTCCTTCCCTTGGAGCAGTTTATTTCCCTTTCACAGTATCTATTGCACCTTTTAGGTTTTATTTACTCT
>NW_004955415.1:16687901-16698092 GCF_000276665.1 Chinchilla lanigera | reverse complement strand
TTTCCCCTAATTTCTTTCTCAGTAGCTCATTGTTGGTGCATAGGAAAGCTATTGTTTTTTATGTATTTGTTTTGTGTCCTGCTACTTTGATGAGTTTATCAGTTCTAGGAATCTACTGGTGGAACTTTTGGGTCTTCTATGTAAATTGTTATGTCATCTAAGAATAAGAATAGTTTGACGCCTTCCTTTTATATAAATATTCCTTTTATTTCTTTCTCTTGTCTGGTTGCTCTAACATTTTGAGTACTATACTGAACAGGGGTAGTGAGAGTGGATAATCTTACCTTGCCCCTGAATTTAGAAGGAAAGCTTTCAGATTTTCCCCATTTAGTTTGATGTTGTCAATGGGTTTGTCATAAACAGGTTTTATCATAATATTCTATGATTATTATGGTCAGATTTTTATCATGAATGGATACTGTCTTTCCACACAATTAAAAATGTAATTAAAAAAGTAAATTTTTCATTACTTTCTTGAACCTCTGTATTTTGCCAGTGTTAGTTGTGATTTTTGCCTTTTCCATTTCTAATTCTGTTGATATGGGGTTTTTTTCTTTACCTTTTTTTAGTAAGTTTGGCTAAGGATTTATCAATCTTCTTTATTCTTTCAAAGAACTGACTCTTTGATTTATTGATCCTTTGTAATTTTTTTAGTCTTAATTTCATCAATTTCTGCTCTGATTTTCATTATTTCTTTGCTTTTATTAATTTTTTATTTAGATTGCTTTGTTTTTCTCAGACCTTGAGATGTATCAGTAGGTCATATTGTAGGATTTTCAGTTCTTTTAATGTTTGTGTTCACAGCTATAAATGTTCTTCTTAGAACTGCTTTTATGGTGTCTCAGGTTTAGGCATGTTAGGCCACTTGATTGTAGCAACATTTTTACTTCTTCCCTGATTTCTTCTGTGATCTATTGATTATTCAGTAATGTACTGTTTGATTCCATGTTTTTGTGCCATTTCTATAGTTTCTTTTGCTGTTGATTTCTGGCTTCATTCCACTATGATCCAATAGTATGGAAGGAATTATTTCAACTCTTTTATAGTTATTTAAGCATGCATTATGGCCTAAAATATTGTCTATTTTGGAAAAAGTTCTGTGTGCTGCTGAGAAAAATTTTGTTGGATGAGATACTCTATAGATATCTATTAAATCCATTTTTAATTGTGTGGTTTAACTCTGGTAATTTTCCGGTAATTTTTGTCCAGTTGATGTCTGCAGTTGTGAGATGAGGGTGTTGAGGTCCACCACTGTGATTGTACTGGTGTCCATCTGTCTTTTTGCATCCATTAGTTTTTGTTTTATGAAGGTGGATGCACCAACATTCTGATTTAATCTCTCAAAGAACAAACTCTAGGGGCTTTTTGTCTTAACTTCTTTCTTTTTTCTTTGGTACCAGGGACCAAACTCAGGACCTTGCTTGCCAGGCAGGCGCTTATGCCACTGAGCTATATTCCCAGCCCTGTCTTAAATTCTGCTGATTTTTATAATTTCTTTCCTCTTACTACCTTTGCATTTGCATTGTTCTTGTTTTTCTAGGACCCTGAGGTGCATCCTTAGGTTATTTATTTGAGCTTGTTCTTTTTTCTGATGTGAGAATTCACAGCTATAAACTTCCTTCTTAGAACTGTTTTCTTTGTGTCCCATAGGTTCTGCTATGTCATACTGGCATTATCATTTTATTGTAGAAGCTGATTAATTTCTTCTTTCATGCCATCTATGATGCACTGAGTATTTAAGAGGATATTATTCAATTATCATGTGTTTGCATAGTTTCTGTGGTGTCTTTTGCCATCAGTTCCTAGTTGCATTGATCCAGTAATCTGCATGGAATAATTTTGACTCTTTTACATTTATTTAAACATGCTTCGGGGCTGGGGATTTAGCTCAGCGGCAAAAGTGCCTGCCTGGCAAGCGCAACGTCGTGAGTTCGGTTCCCGGTACCGGAGAAAAACCCAAAAAAATAAATAAATAAAAAAAAAATAAACATGCTTCAATGGGTAGTATGTAGTTAATCTGGAGAAAGTCCCATGTGTTGCTGAAAAGAGTGTGTATTCTGTTGTTGCTAGATGGAGCACTCTGTAGTTATCTATAAAATTGATTTGCTCAAAGATTTGGTTCAACTCTGACATTTCTTTGTTGATTTTTCTCCCATTCTTTTGGGGTCTTATCTAAAAAATCCTTGCCCATTCCAAAATCCTCAAGGATTTCCACTATATGTTCTTCTATAGTTATAAAATTTCAAGTCTTAAACTTAAGCCTTTAATTCATTTTTAGTTGATTTCTGTAATTGATGAGATAAAGGGTTTAATTTTATTTCTTCTGCATGGGATAAGCACAGGGTGGTAAGCCTTTCTCTGAAGAGATTTTGGTTTTCTTTCATGATCATGTTTTGGTTTTAAGATCATTTTTTTCACTGGTGCAGTAGATGCCAATCTTACTAACCATTGCTTAGGCTGAATGATTTAATATAATAGAGGCTTGATAAACACCTATTCTCCTATTATTTTAAGAAATAAAACAAATACTAACCATGTTCCCTTCTGCTGCTTACTTTCATGCTGCAAGAATTCCACGGTGGTTGCACTTAAATATCTGAGTCCTGGTAGGCTCCCTGGAGACATCTGGAGGCTAACTACACTCTGGTGTCTCAATATTCCAGTGGTCTTCCAGATGGGGAAGCAAACTCTCTAACTGTCTGCAGATTGGACCACAAAAATTCCACTCAAAAAATAAACAAAAGGCATCTTGCTTCCTACCTTGAGGTTCAGTTCAAATCACTCAAACAGCCTGTTTACAGATATGATTCTTTCCTTGATAAGGGCCTCAGCATGTTCTTTTCCAAGCTGTTTGGGTTCATCTACAGGGCAAAGCCCAGGAGGAGAAAGCTCACTGGGCCCCTGCAATCACAGCAAAGAAGCTGTTTTTCCAGGATCTGGCACCCTGCAGTCCTTGCACGGCAGCTTTCCCAGCTTCCCAGCACTGCTGGAGAAAAGCACGCTCCCAGATCAATGGATGGCAAAACAATTTTCACATTCCCCACCCTATGAAGCAACTGTCATCAACCTTCCTTCTACTTTGTGGTTGACAAAAATATGTTAAGATGCCCTTGCCCTAAAAAAAAAATGTTTCTAGCTAAATTTTAAAACCTTAAACTTTTACCTGAATTCTGCCATCTTTACAAGCTACTGTTCCATGTTCTTCCTCCTTTCTCCCACTCTTGAAAGAGTAATCATCAATCTTCAAAGAACTAGACTGTACTTTGAACCTTAGGAAACTGCCAATATTCAAATGTATTGATCTATAAAATGGTTCATATTGTTCAACCTAATACCACTATATGTTAATAGTGTTTGTTTGTTTAGAGGGAAATGTAGGTGGGTTTTGTATACTACTTTACATTATGTTTTCTATATTTTCCATCATTTTTAAATGATCAGCAGCTCACTCTTCACATCCTCAAAGCACAGTGATTCTGAGCCCTTTTCCACCGGCTCTTTGGACCTGCCCCCATTGTTTCTCTCACTGAGGCCATCAAATATGCCCAGTGACCAAGTTCAGCCAGAGGGCCAGATGAACCTGAGGTGACATTTGACATGGTTGCATTTTAACATTCTCTCCTCCACAGAGCACTGATTATCTTACTTCCTCAGCCTTAGTCACCATATCTGCTTCAGTCACTGCACAAATATTTACTAAGAATTACTTTGTGTCATATATTCTCTAAGGACTAATAAAATTACAGTGAACACAATACCATGTTCTGTCGTTGCCTGGCCCTAAGATGTGGGCATTTTCCAGGGTTTCACTTACCTCTCCTCCTTTTTAGCATCTTCTCCTTAAAATAATCCCTTCCCTTAACTGATTTCCTTCTGTTCCTTGACCTGTATGCTAGTGACGAATAAATTCCTTACTTCTTCCCCTTATGCCTTTTCCAGAGAACATTCCAGAAGCACCTCAAATTTCATGTGTTCAAACCAAATTCATTTGGTATCTCCTACTATTCCCTTATGGTTTTTCCTCTAACATTTCATATCTAGATCCCAGTTTTCCTATTTGTCCAGTCATGGATTCTAGAGCAGCCCTTATGTCTTTGATAGGTTTTTCCAAAAACAGAACATCAGACTGAAAAATGATGACAGAGAGTTTTTAACTGGAAGGCTAACCTGGCTGGAGAGGGAGTGAAGAGGGCAGGCAGGAGGGAAAGAGTAAGAACAAAGGAGATGTGATTGAGTGAGTTCATGCTGCAATTCCACATGGGACTTTCTGAGGAGCCATATAGAATAGGCTTTCAGACTTTCTCAGTGAGATACGCAGCTGCAGAATTTTTACTAAGTCTCATTTCCCAGTAGTTTAGGGTTACTGGGAGGGAGACACAAGCTGAGTCTTCTCTCTGCACTTTCAGTTTCCACAGGCACTGCCATCACAGCTGCAGGGGAAATGAAGAAATGTCATAGCGGCCTTTACATATCTGCTAACCTCCTGTTAGGGTTTCTGTCGAGAATGTCCCACAAAGCCTTCACGATCTCATAGGCAGGGCTTGTAACAGGTGATTGCATCACAAGAGTGCTATGCTTCTAGGTCGATTTCTCCACGCATGAGTTCAGCAGTTAAATGTGCTGTTGGAACCTGGAGCCTGGCCAGAAAAGGCAGGTCACTAGGGAAGGTTCAGTTCCTCTCTGGCACCTTCCTTCCCTCTCTCTGCCTCCTGGCTACAATGCCTCGAACAGCTTTCTTCTGCTGTGCCTCTCTGCCATGTTTTCTGCTTCAGAGCCATCACTGTAACTGTGAACCAAAATAGACCTCTCCTCCTTGAAGTTGCAGGTGTCTGGTGTTGTGTCTCAGTGACAAGGAAGTGACTAAGACACCTCCATTTGTCCCCCTTACTAGTCTCCTTCTCCTAGTAACTCAGTGTCAGTCTTTCAAGTATCGTTTGAGTTTGTCTCTTTCTCTCCATCATTTCACAGGTCAAATCCTCATATCTTATCTGAACAATTGGCTGTGTCCATTGAATACTACCAAATTTATCTATCTAAAAACAAGTCTCTTCATGTCAATTTTGGGTTTAGAAATTCAAGTTGGCCACCATGGCTACATATCGAATGCCTACACAAAAAGAATCCAAATTTCTTGTGATGGCATAGCTGGTACTCAACATTCTGTCACTAAATTTATTTCCTGTTCATCTGCTACAGTTCAGACTACCCACCCTCAACCTCACCTCAGGCTTTTCCTGTGCATATGCTACTTCCACTGCTCAGAGATCTTATTCTTCTATGCTGAGTCTGGTAGAGTCCTGCTCATTCTTTATCGTCCTACTCTATTTCACCTCCTTGGAGAGTCACTTCCAACTTTCTAAGGAGGGTTCTAGCTCTATTGTCTGGATACTTTGTGGTTCCCGCCGATCATTCTTAACATGTTATTATCAGCATAGGTCTTTCTCCTCAGCTAGACTGCACATTCTTCAGGGAAAGTTCTATCTAAACTTCCTGGGCTGAGTTTAGTCCAGGATCCACGATAGACACTCAGCAATCATTGAGTGAGTAAATAAATAAAGCACATCCCACCTCTTAGATGTGCCCAACCTGAGGAAAGATTAGGCTCTATTACCTTGTAATCTCCGGTAGGGGGACATTCATAATTTGAACATTCTCAATTGCTTAAGTAATGAGCATTCTAATATGAATATAGATACATTATGTTACAATATAATATTAGCTAGCAGATAGAATGATATAAAAGAGTAGAAAGAGGTCTTCTTGGTGTTCAAGACTAGAATCCAGGGTAGAACTGACAGTGCTTCAAAATCAGGCTTTTAGAATCCAAGCATTATTTTATAATTAACACATATTGCTTAGATCAAAATATGCCACTTTCATGTATTTAGGACCAGCTGATTCAGGTAATTTTACTATTGCTAAAAAATTAACAGATCTAAAGTCAGCAAGCTTCCCACATAAACACTACAAAAATTCTCTGCCTCCTAGTAACTGCTTTCATTGTCTTTCTGTAATCAGTACAATAAGTTATTACCTTAGGTGGTGCAGGAAGACCGAAATGTGCCCTATTTTTATATTTATTATATAGCATGTGCTCTCTCTACTACATGGACATAAGGAAAAAGGACTAGAAGAAAAACATAAAGGAAATCTAGTCAAAGTCAAAACATACTACTAAAATAGAACATTGAACTTTGCCAGGGCTTTCCAAGGTACCCAATTCTTTTTGTTTGTTTGTTTGTTTTGTTTTCTGTTTTTTGTTTTTTTGGTTTTTCTCCAGTACCAGGAATCAAACTCATGACCTTGCACCTGCCAGGCAGGTGCTGTGCCGCTGAGCTATATCCCCAGCCCCCAAGGTACCCAATTCTTGATGAACACAGATGGGCTGATTTGATCTAATCTTGAATTTCCTCAGTGTCCAGAAGTAAGCAGGCTCCCTACTATCTCTCTACAGACTTGTCATTAATTCTGTAGTGAAAATATTCTTGGACAGCTTTGTGCAGTGGCAGTATCATAGCCAGTGAGGTTTATCCAAGGTGTGACTGTTGCCAGTTGAAAGAATATTCTCAAAGATTTGTAGTTAAATTACAAAAAGAGCAGTTGTAGATGATTGTATATTTTTGATTATACTTGTTTGTCAGAACCTAAAAACGTGAATTTTATAGTATTTGCATTATATGTGATCCCAAATTTCTTTACAATGGGGAGAGGAGGGACTTATAAATGTGAAAGGACACTCAACATTGTCACTCAACTAGAAAACATGATTTTCAATGATAATGCGATGCTTTTACAAACCCTAGACTGATGAGCATTAAAAGACTGGTAATAGCAAGTATTGGCAAAATGTTGAGCAACGGAAACTTGACATGTGAGATGGCAGAGGTAGGTAACATGGCCAACCAAGACAGAACACAGACAAAAGAACATTTAATAGACATGCTGGGCAACAGTGAGTGAGACACGGGGAGGTCTGCACGGTGGAGCAGAGGCCGTGCTGTTTTACAGGGGCATAAGAGGTGCAATTCTCAATAGCTAAATCTTGGAAGCAGCCCATACGTCCATCAGTGGATGAATGGATGTAATGGTTGATACACTGTGTCAACTTGAGAAGTTTAGAAGCTTAACTAAATGACTCAGCAGGGAGCCAGGGTCCTTACTTTATAAACATCCTGAGCTTGTGGAAAAGGAGGGCATGGAGATGGTGTGAGGAGATAGCCAGCATACAATATAAGGGTGGAAAAGAGGCCTGTTCTTCCCCCTTTTGCTCTTGCTGCTTTTGCTATCTTCTGCCTCTTTAAACTGTTGCCCCTGTGGCATGCCACTGTGCTTTGGAGCCAGTTGATTATGGACTGAAACCTCCACAAACTGTGAGCTGAACAAACCTTTCCTTCCTTAATTTTGGGCATCAGGTATTTTGTCTAAGATGATGGATAAAGAAAAGTGGTACTTGCACACAGTGGGATAAACCTGAGTCATGCATGGAAAATGGATGCACCTTAACACCATAATGTTAAGTTAATAAATCAGACACACAAGCTTCAATATTGCATGGATTCTCTTATATGAGAAACTCAGAATGTAAATAGAGAACAAGATAAAAGACAGACAATAGGAAATAGTGAGGAAATCTTTTGCATATGAGAAGGGGACAAGAATGGAGGGTATGGGGAGGGTGAAATGGGGATTGTACATGTTATGTATAAGACGTGTTATGCACATGTAGCAATTCTTCACAAGGAATGTGATCATTCCTTGTGGAGGAATGTGATCATTCCTTGTGGAGGAATGATGTACCACATGTACCACAAACATGTGCCGATAAAAAATAAATAAATAAAAACTGTTCTCTGATAAATAAGAGGGCTAAAAGGAAGAGGGGGCTTACTTTGTGTAAGCACAGTCAATGGGCTGCATCCTCCCATGTCCTGCTGATAAGATCACTAGTGATGTGATTCTTCTGGAGCATATTGCTTGTGTAAGAAGATGTCAGTAGGGGTGAGTCATGGTTTATTTTAATATGGCCAATCAACCTAAGATGCTATACTTCATCCCATACTGGGCACTGCAAAATTCTCATGCATTAATGGTGGAGATGTTAATGGCTTTAATCACTTTGGAAAACTGACAATATCTTCCAATGCTAATCTTACTCCTGACCCTTGACTCCCAAGAAAAATAAATGCTGATGGCCATCAAAAAGAGATGAGCAGGAATGTTCACACAGCTTTATTCTTAAAAAAAAAAAAAAAAACTACAAAAAAGCCAACAGCCACGAGCAGAAGAGTGGTTGAATAATAGCATATCTTCATTCAATGACATTGTACTAAACAGACACTACTGAAGTACCCAAAACCATACACAAATCTCAGAGATATTATGTTAAGGAAAAATATGTCTAACATGGAAATATATTAAGTGATTCCATTTGTACCAAGTTCAAAACTGGGAAAAGCTAACCTAAGGCAGAATACATACTGCGCTTGGAGAGATGGGTATTAGTGGGCATGCTGTATATCTCTTTTCCTCTTCCAGCCTAGGTGAGGAGATGCAAAACATCTAGAGTGAGCAATAAGACCAAAAACATATAGTTTAGGCCAGGATAACTCATAGATTACAGGGATTCTCACATTCTTTTCCAGATCAACAGGCATGTGAATTAGAAGGGTATTTGGAGGTTGTGGGGTAGGGCCACAACTAAGCAATATAAGCTTGAATTATTTGTACTTTCTCAAGTTAAAGCTATAACATAGATTTCTTCTCATAAGCAATCATAACCCATCACATACTTGGCTAGCAGTATTCTAAACTGCAATGCCGGCTCTTCTCTTTCCAACAATATAGCAAAAGGTGGCGATTTTTTAAAAAGTGACTTGGCTCATGGCCTTGTCTTCAACAGTGACAACCCAAAAACTCTAATGTAAATCTTTAGCTTCAGTAAGTCAGCCCAAACTGATCTACTGCTTTGGTTGCTTAAATCTAATATTGTATGGCCACAAGGCATGTGGAAGATACCGAGAGAGCTACCTCTGGATCTCTTCTCTCCAACTCAAATTAGATAGAACCAATGCCAATCTACTATGGCCATACTGTTCCTATACCTCTTACCTCCAACCCTGCTCTATTCATTCAACAGGATTTGTAAAATATATACGAGGTATCATGGAAGTGGCTTTTCTTTAAGTGCCAAAAGTTGCCCTCATTTCAGCCTTCAATTTATGAGCAAGCCAAGAATTGAAGAAATTCATGCAACAGGGCTTTTAACCGGAAGGTGATTGGACTAGCCCAAGTGTCCCTTCATCCCAGATGTGGTTTAAATAATACCACATACATCCATCTATTGATGCTCCTGCTGCTGCTGTTCAGATTCTGTGCCACTGAAAAACTAAAGAAAGAAAGCAGAATAGATCTTATTGGAAATGGTAGTGTTACCAATTATCTGGGACCAATTTTAGTAGACAAACAGAGAACCTCAATCAACAAAGTGAGATCTCCTAAAACATTCAAGTGAAGTCCAAAGTACTCTTCCTGTGTTTACAGGTGTACCTGTGGGTTAGACATGCTTATATCATAATCAGAAGTATTTTAAATTAAAGGAAATTTTGTTGGTTATATAAATTAACTATATTACATATTTTATATGTGGCCTGAGACAATTCCTCTTCTTTCACTGTGACCCAGGCAAGTCAGATGTGTACAACACATAGGCTTTAGGCTTAAAACCTAGAGTTCAAATCCTTAAATTCAAATCCTCTTTACTTATTCCTATTCCCCTCCCCAGAGAAATGGTGTTCAATCTTTCTTGCTTTAGTATGAATTAAGGATTATACGGGGCCAGGCATGGTGGCACTCCCCTATAATCCCAGCACTAGGGAGCCTGAGGCAGGAGGATCGTTGCAAGTTTGAGACCAGCCTGGGCTACAAAGTGAGCTCAAGTCCAGCCTGAACTGCATAGCGAGACCCTGTCAAAAAAAAAAAAAAGAAAAGAAAAAGAAAAAAAAAAAGGATTATATGAGCAATGCAAAAAGGTGCTATGAAAGGCTAAGGCAACAGGGCCCCCTGCCTAAAGTGGCACACAAGGGTACCAGTCATTCTACTTGTTTGGGTTCTGTAGAAGGAAATAAAGCAAAACGATACAACCATAAGTTTCAACTCGTTGCTTCTTGTGATTTCTTTTTTTTTTTTTTTTTT
>NW_004955415.1:16642972-16687801 GCF_000276665.1 Chinchilla lanigera | reverse complement strand
TTTTTTTTTTTTTTTTTTTTTGGTTTTTCTCCGGTACCAAGAACCGAACTCATGACCTTGCGCTTGCCAGGCAGGTGCTTTGCCACTGAGCTAAATCCCCAGCCCCTGCTTCTTGTGATTTCTAACACTTTGAAATAGCCTATCATAACCTGAACTTAAAAATAAGCTTGTATTGAGTCAAATTTACTCTTAGAATAGAAGAATTTGGGAACATTTGGGTATTGTGCCTTTCTGGACTATGAAAGGTAGGTTAAGTGCTTATAATTTAATCCTGAACCATGGATCAAAAAATGCTTTTCTCCCTAAGGATGAGAAGATTCTTTTGGGGTGGTTTTTTAGAAAAAGATCAAAGCATGATTCAGGTAGCTTCCTCTAGGACAGTAAAGACAGAGGCCTAAATATTATTCTTATAAGGAACTGCCCACATTCAAGATGGAATTTCATAAATATAAATAATTGTGTTGTGTCCAAAACTATCAAGTTTCCCACAAAAACAATGTGCACACTGGATAGCCATATGCATGTGCTTTGGAACAGTGAAATGAGAGGTAAAAGAAGGAGAGAGGAAGAAAAGTAACAAGGTCTTTTTCTTTTTGCTATCTTCCTTTGCCTCAGTTTTTTAAAGATGATGGCAATGAAAAGTGAACAGAAAAAAAAAAAGCATAAAACAGCTTTGCAGATAGCATCTGTCTTTCTGAAGTTCTAAACCAAAGATGCAGCCCAGGAAAGAAGCTTCATTCTTCTGTTGCTTCAAAATTGCTGAATCTTTTTTTTACTGAAAATGAATTATTTATTAAAAATACAATCATCGAATAACAGAAATATCTGTCATAAATCAGTGGGGGGGGGCCTCACAAATACAATACTATCTCAGACTTCATCACCCCTCTCAGCCCCTGAATAAGTAAAGTATCAAGACATATTTTTAAAACTTGGAAGATTTAAAGTAATCATTAAGATATATTTAGAATTATGAAGTGAAATAATAATATGTTCTCCTTAAATGTATTTATATGGTTTATTTTATTTTATGCCAAAAAAAAGTTGGTGAGTCTTCAGGTTTTCAGAATGTTTTCAGTTTTCAGAATGGCTTAGCAGGATCTGGGAATCTTCTTTCCCAGGTTAATTTGCATAAAGTACCTTTCAATGGAATCAGCTAATTGGTCATTCAGATCCAAATTCTTGACTATCCTCAATGTCTTCCCATTGGGTGCTAGATAAATTTAAAAGCCAGTGACCAAATTCCCTGTTGATTGATCTCAACCAGAGATACTACAAATTCCCCTGCCTATCAAACTGAGGTATGGCATATCAGCCTTGTTCAATCAGAAAGGCTGAGCCCCCAGGAGATAGTAATAAGTGCCGACTTATACAGCAGAGGGAGGTGGTTCATCCCCCTCCATGAGACTGCACCTCGTGTGTCTGGTGTGAGATCTGAAACCAGAAGAGGTTAGCATCAAAAAGAAAGTGGGGAAAACAAGGACACGCTGGATCTGCAAGATGCGATGGATTCTGCAAAGACAGACTGGAACACATGTTATTTTTTTGTATCTCTCAAGCCCCCACCTTCAATCACAGAGTACTGTGTCAGAATTTTTCATCATGAAACTGGATTCTTGCCAAGCCCAGGAGGTGGAGCAGCAGCAGGAGGACCCAGCAGGAGCAGCAGGAGCAAGAAAAGCACCACAAGCCATGCACAGTCCTCCTAAGCAGGGAAAGAATATGGGTCTTGCTTCACATGTGCCTTCTAAATCTTTCACAGATGTCGCTTTAGCTCATTTTAACACAGAAATATGTAAGGGAAGGATTTCTGGGCAACAGCCAAGGTGAAGTGACACAATACAAACCCACCCCAACATGGTTGGCTTTCTAGCACTCACCTGTTATTCACCATGCAACCAGTGCACTTGGCTGTCTTCTCTGCCACATGACAGCAAGAAAGAGGAAGAGGAAAGATGGAGAAAAAGTAAGGAGAAGAAAGAGGAAAGTTTACTGCATGGCAGTTATAGTTTGGATAAAGAAGGTCCCCCAAAGTCCTGATCACTCATAGGCAGAGCTTTTGGAGGTGACTGGATTATGCGAGTGACATAGCTGACTTCCTATTAGGAAGTGGGGTCTGCTCAGAAAAGGCTGACTGGGAGTGAGACCTGGAAGGGTGTATCTCCCTTCTTACCTCCTCCCTTCTCTCTCTGCATCCTGGCCATTGTGATGTGAGCGGTGTCACTCTATCCAGGGCCATCCACTGCACCCTTCCTTCCTTGGAGCAGCTGACCATGGACTAAACCGTGAGCCAGAATAAGTCTGTCCACCCTTCCATTGTGGGTGGTAGGGGTTGTGTCCCAGAGATGAGAAAGTGATGAACATAACTACCCAGGGTGACAGAAACAAGGAGAAAGAAGAGCCCCTTGGCTTACACTCAAGAAATGACAGGCTAATCACAGATAATGAATTGTCTTGGCTTCGTACAAACTTCAATGTGCGGAACAGCTTCATTAAAAGGTTGCTATGATGCCTACCAATCTCTAGTCCCCAATCTTCAATAGCATCCTCATTAAATTCAGCTCCAGTGAGAAATAAGAGAGGCTTGAGGTCCCCATTACCTGCCTTAGCATAAAACTGAAGTCTTCATAGTGTTGCCCAAAATCACATTCCAGGTGAGTATATAGCAAACTTTTCATCCCAGGCTGAAGGACTTTCAAAACCAATAAATTAAAAAATTAAATCCCTTTCTAACATTTGAATATTTGATTTCTTTTTAAGCACAGTCTCTAGCTATATCTACCCTAGTCCCTCAAGTCTACCATTACCATAATAAGCCCCATAGTTCAAGGCTTTCCTGTTTCCCTAGGGAGCTAACCGAGCTCCCCAGGAAGCCTAAAAGATAAGAGGGAAGCAGAAAGCATCAATGAGTGCATTTAGGCTGTGTACGCAAACCACTTGGTCCTCATTAGCCTGGGTCCAATTACTCTTAGGACATGGGTCACAGCTTTTTTTCATATGTCCATGACATTGTGACTCATGCTGTTAAACTTTTAGGCAGGAAATCTCTATCAGTGGTAAATTACAACCAAGTGTCTTTCACTGTATTACCTCATGACAAAAATAGGCCAAAGAAGAGCACCATTGTTCAGATTTACTGGGTACTGGGTAGAGAAGAGGAAAGAAATCAAAGAAATGTGACAGAAAACAAACTGGGAATCTTCTCCTCCAAATGAAATATACTTCACAATAAAAAATTACCAAAATCTGCATATGGTGCAAGATTTAAAACTCGGGGAGTATGGATCTATGTGGAAGGAGTAGCAGAGAAAACAATATGGGCCATAAATGTGTAACGAAAAGGTTTGAGAATACCCACACTTCTAGGAAGACAGGTACCTGAGAGTGACCTCAAAGATACAGATCTACGGTGCAATTGTTATGTAGCCAAGGGAAACCAATGTATTATGTTCCCTCTCCTATACTTTTGTGGAGAAAGGCAATGGAATCACAACTTAATAAGTCTTAAAACCACATGAAGAAATAATCCAAAGTTCTCAGAGACTACCAGGAATATTCAGAGGAAAGGATGATATAGCTTCGTGTGCATAAGCACTACTGTTTCCTGCAATGACTGGTGACATGATTATACAATAAGGGTGCCTACTGATGAAAGGCAGTGTGACCCCAGACCTGCAACATCAGCACACATGGGAACTTATCAGCAATGCTAATTCACACCATTTGTACACACACGGGTACACACATATGTACACAACTTTTTCTAGGGGTGGTACCCAACTCAATGTGACTGATGCATACTGAGGTTTTAGAGTGTGTGGATTTACCCAGGCTCAGAAGCATTGCTAGTTCCAAGTGATGTCAGGTTCTGTTTCTGTGCTCTCCAAACACCCAGGAGATAATCTGGTTTCCGAGGGAGCCAGCTCGCTCTCAAGGCGCAAGTGTCCTAGCCAAGCTGACTAAGGCATTCCAGTCCTCTTGGTGCTGTGTTTCCCCAGCTAAATTAATAAATTAGCATCCTAATTTTTATAGTGCAGTTACCCACAGGGTATTTTTAGCCTGAGTCAGCACCCCAGTCTAAAACCTGATGTTCATGGGCCCCGCTAACAACGCTACCCCGTGGTGCTGATGTCCTATCAAAATGGAAAATGTCCCTATCTACACAACAGAAAAAAGCACAGGTCAGTTGGAGTGAAAAGCAAAGACTGCTGCCCTTTGTTCCTGCTTCTCAGTTCTGAGAAACCTTCTCCCAAAGCCTCAAACACCAGGCCAACCAGGGAAATCAAGTACCTGAGAAAGGAGCATCGTGGAAGAAGCTCCCCAGAGCAAACAGGACTCCAGTGAGCCTGGAAGAGTGAGGAGCACACAGACAGGCAGGGAGGAGCCTCAGGGATGAGGGTCTACAGGGGAGGCGGGAACTGTACCTGCTAGGAATGGAGGGCAACTGCAGACGTTGAGCCAAGCCAGAGTAGAAGGAAAAATGAGATGGTGACTTGGCAGCTCTTCATCTGTACAAGGAAAAGTTCAGGTTTGATTCAGTCATCAGGGAAGCCGTGTAAAGGTCTGAGTGAACAGCTCAGGGAGTGGACAGGCCTCCACACTTTCTAATCCCTGGAGGCTCTGAGAATGCTGTGATGTTGGCTCACAAAGAAGTCTCACTAAAATGATTGCAGGAGGTGCTTCTTGGGAAACATTCAACCCTGAAGATCTTGCTAAAAAATGCACTCTATCCTTACTCTCCAGACTTTATCATGGCCTCAAGTTACAACATTTCATAAAGAAGGAGGTGACTTTTTTTTATTCTAAAAAACAAAGAATATCCAGGCATGGTGGCACATGCCTGTAATCCCAGCATTTGGGAGGCTGAGGCAGGAGCCGTGAGTTGGAGATCACTGGACTCCACAGTAAGTTCAAGGCCAGCTTGGACTACATAGCAAGACCCTATCTAAAAAAGAAAAATAAATAAATAAATAAACAAACAAAGAATAGTTTGAATGGTTTATGACTAGCCTCTGGCGTATCTCACTTATAGCTTATATGGAAGGCAGGAAAGTATCAAAAAGATGTGGTTTTCAGCCCGCCCCCCATCCCCTGAAGGCCGTTCAGTGTAAAGTAAGTGCTATGATCTGAATGTGCCTCCCAAAACACATGTGTTGGACCCTTAATCCCTTATGCCAAGGCATTAGGAGATAGGGCCTAATGAGAGATGTTTAAGCAATGAGGCTCTGCCCTCATAAACAGATTAATGCCAATTACAAAAGGGCTCAGGGTGCAAGTTCAATCTCTTACTCTCTAATGCATGTGGGTTCTCTTGACCTTCTGGTTTCTACTGTAGGACAACACAAGAAGGCCCTGGCCATGTGTGGGTCTTTAACCTTGGACTTCCCACTCTGCAGTGGCACTGTTCTTTAGAATACACCCAGACTCAAAAATTCCATTTTACTTCCAACTGTGCAGAATGGACTAAAACAGCAATTTAGTGAATGCTTCTTACTCTGTTTGTTCAATTAAATGGAAACAACAATATTTTACCACAAAATTCTAGTAAATAGCAAATAAGAAAGCAAATAAGCTAAGCTTGATGCTTAATATGGACTCCACAAATACCATCTTAGCTGAAATGGAAATGTTCTGGTGGAAAATACTATGTACATCATACCTGGAATTTCCAAAATTCTGAAGAGGAAAAAAGATTTCTTCCATTGCCTAAATGGACATTACAGCATGAAAATTATGTCTCAGTTAACCACAGATATTGAAAAATACATAGGGATCCTAGTCACCTCTCTAAAAATTATTTTGTGGGTATATTTAGCTACCAAAAGAACAGTAAAGTCAACAGCAAAGCCATAGTGATTTTGCCTCACTGAACTGGTAAGTCCAAAATGAGCAAAAGCTGTCCAGGGCCAACTCAGTGCCATAGAAGGAGGTTTATTTGGCCTTCAGTTTCCTATGGCAATTACCTGTGATTGGTTCACTTGCATGGCCATCTTTGTATTGTCAAAATGAGCTCATGGAATAAACAGGTAATTTGAATGCACCTATCACCCCGAGTAATTAAAATCCCAAAGCAGATGAGCACACTCCATTCCACAAGCACTAGTCAGCAAACTGTGGCTTCAGCAAGGAGTTCCTAGTTTTGTTCTGAAAGCATTTCCTGCAATGCCAACAAAACTGAGCAGCCCTCTCTTGGCATCCAAAGGCATATTGACTCAAGTGTTGTTCAGGAAAAGTGCAAACACATGGCAAAATGGGGAGATGGCACCAAAGGCAGCCTAGTGAGACACAAGAAAAGAGGTGATAACCTTTCTGCACACAAAAGCACAAAGGGTTGCCATGTCTGGGGCACATTTACCAAATACAACCTCAACCCTTTCCTGAAAGGGCTACACAGATCCTAGCAAACACTTTACTTACCAAAGTCTACCTCTGTACTCTGTTATTTTACCCACTTGTTTCCTCTCTGCTTAAATTGACAAAATATCAAAACCTTGTATTGTCAAGTTATTCCAAAAAATTACTTTCTTAAGGTGCTAAGATTATCCTATATGCATTTCTATAAATTGCTTTTATTATAATCAAATTGGTGATATAAGAAAAAATATCAATCTTACCTTTATCATCCTTATTTTAAGAAAATTTAATATTTCACTTTCCGACAACTTCAGGTCAATATTGATTCCCCATCTGGATGGAATATCTACTTTTTTCTTTACCTCTGTATTCCATTTGCCAATGCCAAATAAAGTTCCACAGACAACATGAAGTCTTTATTTCCTGCTCCGTACAGATAGATACTACTCTTCTCTAAATGCCACTACCACATTTCCCAAAGTGTATTCCACAGAACACTAGTTTACTTCTCCAGCTTAATTTTCCTGCTCAGTTCTCTAGAAGAGTTTTGTGAACACAAAAAAAGTTTGATAAATGCTTCCTATTACCTGCACCCTTTAGAAAGTTATAATACACTGTTGTATGTTAAAGTCTCAGAAACATCCTATAGCAACCTCATTGGTGAGACTGAATGATCTCTGGCTCTTTCCAAGATCTTCCTTCAGGGACCAATCTACTTACATTCCATGAGCTCCTCCTAGAGAGGAAGCCCACTGAGACAGGGGGGTTTCTGCACCTGTAGCTGTGGGGTGGTCTCTGTTTGCTGGGTAAGATGGTGAGGATAGCTAGGAAGCTACACAGTTATCACACGTAGACCAGGGAAGAATGATCAGCAATCAACCACATATATTTTGTGCTAAGCTGAATTCTGCATTTGTTTCTCAAATAGTTCATTATCTCAATGAGGAATATGTCAAGATGGAATCTCTAAATGAAGAACACATATGAACATACAGACCACTTTATATCTATCTCTCACAATATATGGTCCCTTCCTTTCCAAGGCAGTGCTCAATAAATATTTATTCAGCCAATGTGTAAGCAGTAAGAACTTGGTGTTTCTGACTCATGTCCATCTTCTACCACCTCTGCCAAATGAGTGGCCTCCAAAATGTCATGAGTGGCAAAAAATGGGACATAGGCACAATTCCAGGTATTGGAGGACAAGAAACATCAGAAAGGCCACAGTGAGAGCTAAGAGAATTTTCAGTTTTCCATAGATTTTATCTTTTGAGTCTCTTTGTCTGACTGGATATCTAAACAGGTCAGAAGTCTGCTAACAACCAGACTAACCCGAGGCTTTGGATATCTTTGCGAGTCCTAAAGTCCCCGACCTTTAACTCAACTCCCCGCTGGCCCAGGACAAGCTACTTGAAGACACTGGGAGAACAACTTTTCCCTAAAACATTGAATCACTAAGCACCACGTTGACTAAGCGGTCACCACAAGGGGCACAGTGCTAGGTTAAAGCACCATTAGCACAACCACCCATTACAGAAAAATTACCAACCGCTTAGGCGAGTAAGCTCCAAAAAAAAGGAATGGACAAGGAAGGTTTTCAGTACATGGAGTCAGCATTAGGCCTAGCATAATGCCAGAGGCTGTGGGATCTGGACCCAGAGTACTTGAATTCACATCCTAGCTCTACCTCCTACTAGCTTTGTGATGACACGCAAAGCGCTACCCTCTCTTTACTTTCTTTACTCATCTTTAAAGTGGGATTTAGTGAGGAATGCATACAACAAAGCAGATCCAGAAAAGAAAAAACAGGCAAGTGCTGTTTGTCATTACAGAGGAAATAGTGCAACAGATGGGTTACTTTGGGACAAGTAAGTCAGAATTGCATGCTAAGTCACCGAAAGCAGGAAAAGAATGCAGGTGGCTCCACTGGAATCCACCTCTGCTGCCTTTGTGTCACTCCCAGTCCATTGGAGCTTTTACAGTTTATTGTTGGAAAATCAAGGAAAACTGAGAACCAAAGAAATGGCTCCCCAGAACTTAATTTCAGCTTCCTTGTTCTAGATAAGAACCTGGATAATACATGCCCCATTCAGAGATTTGTAGCTCACATTTAAGAGACACATGGCATATCTGTATCAGTAATAAGCAGACCACAAGTGAGGTCAAGGAAAGACTAAGGAAAATATATTCAAAAACAAAAGGAGAAAAATGGATAATGACACAAGGCAAATAAATAGCTAAGTGAGTAAATAAAACAATTTTGCAAGGGTTGACAACTCAAAAAAGAAAAGAGAGAGTATGTTTTCACAACATGATATGTTTTCCTGCAAAGAAACTGCCCAGCTCTCAAGCAGCACAATTAATAGGATACTGTGATGAAGCTGAATGAACCGAAAGCAAACCCCAGAGCCAGGCACAGTGCCTGGTATTCAGAAAGTGTTAGACAAATCTTTGCTCAAAATTGCCATAAATAATATATGTGTGGGTGTGCACTGTGTTAACTATTTAATGTTATTCAGTTAACAACAAATAAACATATGCCTTCAGATCTTGAATTCTCAAGGGCAACAGAGGCTGGATGGTTTTAGAAGCAGAACCTTGCCTGTGCTTCTAATAACATAAAATAATATTCCAAAGACAAAACATTGACATTGAATTTACAGTTTGACTTCTAAAAGCAGGCCTGAGACAGAGACTTGGATTCAGGTAGTTTATTTGGGAGCTGATGCCAGAAGGGGAAAGGGCAGGAAGGGGAAAATTTAAAAAGGTAGGAAGGAGGAAACATGGATAAAGGAGGCACTGCCAAAGCCACTACTGTATGTGCATGGAGGGAATTCCACCAGGGTCTCCTGGGAAGCATTCTAAGTGCTTACTAGGACAATTCACCTAAGAAACAGAAAGTTGAGATATTAATCATGAGATATTAATGAAAGATGAGATATTAATCATCCCAATGGCATAAGGTTTATAACCCCAGTGGCACTAATCCCATATGCTGGGTCTTCACTTGGAGCTTCCAGGTGAGGGAGAAGTTTCAGGGTCAGAAATCAGTAGCACACCTTGGCGGGGGCACTGGGGCTAGCGCCATGCCACCACAGCTACAGCTAAAACATTAAGCAGACTAAAGGCACGTGATGCAAGCACCCAGGGTGCTCTCCTGCAGTGCCTCCCTGTGTAACTTTACCAATAATTTACTCCATAGACAACAATCAAAGATCGTTGGTCACTAGACTGGTGACATTTTATGTCAAAAATGACAAAACTATTTCTTCCTCTTCAGATGCCCATTATTTGTCCTTACTGCAAGAGTCCTCCCCCTCCAACAATGCATGGATTCATAAAATGACTCATTTTTCCTAAGGATCTTCCAAACTAAATTCATCTTTGCAGGCTCTTTACTCATACACCATCTCTGCAACTACTCTTTATAGATTGTAGCTTCTTACTGTAGTTTATTTAAGTGACGTGGATTATTGTTACTTAGCTTGGATTTAGGGGGTCATAATATGTCCTCTAAAACCACTACCTCTAATGAATGCTTGTTCCAACAAAGCCAGCCTGCATGGCAAACTTCAATACTATCTCTTTATGCTGGTATACTAAGGTAGCATTGGGTGGTAGAACAACAACAACAAAATATGTGTAATGGCTCAAACATGACACAACTTTATTTCTCCACATGCAGTATGAGTTCAAGGTATGTTGGGTTCTGGCCAATCAGCAACCCAGATTCTCTTTATAATTTCATTCTGCCATCTTCAACATGTGGCTTTCAAGGTCACTGGACTCCCTGACATCAAACCAGTGGAAGACAACAGAATCCAAAGGAACCCCATGCAGGAGGTTTTGGTGGACCTGCTCATCCCATTGGCTAGAACTCAATCATATGGTTGCACCCACGTGCCCAGGAGGCTGAGGAATGCAGAAGTGGGCTTGCTCAGCAATGCGTTGTGAGCACTCTTGGCCACAACCAGTATCATAAAGAAGTTTTCTGATCCTTTTGTCAGAATGTACTGTATATTTTCACTGTATATGTGGTGTGGTTTGATGCTAATACAATTCTCTGAGTTTAGAACTCTGGAACTGCACCTCTCTGATCACCTTCAGAGTGCAAGATCACAGGGACCATGTCAAGCTCCTGTGAGTAGTTTGTGGTGGTTTGTATGTGTGGTTGCCCTGTGCACTGTGAGATCTTCAGTAATTTCTGCTGTATTATTTTTAGTTTTTTGAAAATATGACCATGCCATATGACAAACCACTTACTCAAAGCTTTTGGTAACTGAATAAATTTTATCTGTCGCTCTCCAGAGGGTGCAGGCCCTTGCCCACAGGCATTAACTATCACTTGTTCTAAGTTAGGCATTGTCATACCATTATTATTGTTTAGAAATAAGAGGATAATTGAGGGTAGCCCCACTTTTTAAGTTCTGCAACTTGGCCTCTACCTATCTGTGCCTGAATTTTCTTAACAAGGAAATGGTCTGTGAATTGCACATCAGATTGCCCAGAAGAATTCTGACATGAGTGTCCTGGTATCAGCCCAGTATGAGGGAGGCTCCTATTTCCACCGACCAGCAGAGATTTCTGGGTGGAAGTGGGGGAATGAGACCTTTAGCAGTAGCCTCGGGGCAGCAGAGCACTCCGCCTTGCTCCTGTGTCCCTCTTGCCTTGTCCTTCTCTCAGCTGAGGGCCTGGGCAGTGCGCTCAGTGTCAGGAGCAGAGGTGGCCCTGCCCAAGTAAGCCCAATGGTACAGTTATCATTTGAATTAGAAAGATGTTTCCCCATCAAAGATGCATCCTGTTCTGAACTTCCAAGATGCACTGGGAAAATACTAACCTCTGTTATTTTTACTAAGCTTTAAGACTTTCTTAAGTGGATTTGGTTAAGATTTTTCCGGAGCTGTATCAAAGGAAGAAACCCATCCTCACACCACCATGTAATTGTGATATGAACCATTTATATATTTACAAGGCAGAATTGAGTATAACAGTTGAATTAAATTTAGTAACTATGAATCAAATGTGGAAACATAGTAGTGTCTCCCTAGTGTAAGAAAGTGAAAGAGTAAATAAGATTCAAAAGATACAACAGATATTGTGAAGGGGAAAGAAATGGCTCAAAAGGAAAGAACAACTGGGATGGAAGAAAAGAGAAAAGAAGGAACAGGGAACTAAAGATATGTATATATACACACTACTAATGTATATATGTATATATACTTCACTACATACTATATGTATATATGCTACACTACTAATTTCTATTAGTTCATTGAAAGGAACTGTTACTGCTTATATTGTTTAATCAATTTTGCATACCTATATCTTGTAATGTGAGCAACTACTTTGAAGATAACAATATAATAATAATATAATAACAACTGTTAATTTCTTATCATCTTGTTTTGAAATTCTGTATCATTTTATTGTTTTTGCCTTTTTTGTCTCTTTAAAATAAAAGAAAGAAAAAAATTATCATGCTAGAAGCATCAAAAGAGTAAAGAACCAGCCAAATAACCATGGGACTTACTTTATGGTAAAGATGGGTGTTTCCTATCGATTTTGATTGATCAGTAAGTGGGGATTTCAGGCCACTGACCAATCTTTTGGAAAAGAACAATAAGAGTTCATCACTGGCTTATACCTAAACATAATTCCAAATGAATCAAACAGGTAGACTTGAATAGGAAAGACTAAAAGGACAGGAGGCAAGACTTCCATAAATATGACGATATTTGAAATCACAAAAGAAATGACTGATATATTCAATTACACAAAAGCCAAACATTTCTGCACACCAAAAATAAACACTATCATTAAAATCAAAAGAAAAACAACAAACAGGAAAATGCATTTGCTATTCATGTCACAAAAAAAGAGCTGATATTTCCAATAGAAAAACAGGTAAAATATATGTTTGGCAGAAAGGAAATTATAAAAATTTCTAACTTTACTCATAAAAAGTGAAATATAAATCTGAAATGAAAGGTGTTTTTCTTATGAATTAGCAAATATTATAAATTTGGCATTGAAACTGTGGGTATAGATTAGTGGCAGAGCATTTTCCTGGCCTGTGGTAAGACTCTAGGCTAAACCCTCAGCACCACAAAACAAAGAAAAAGAGAGAGAAGGAGAGAGAGAGAAGGAGGGAGGGAGGCAGGCAGGGAGAAAGGAAGGAAAGAAAGAAAGAAAATGTTTCCCATTACTCTGTGTCAAAAGGATTTAAATCAACAATCAGTAAACTTCCTCTTTTTAATGTTTTATTTTATATATTTGAAAATATTGTCTTCATATTGCACCTTATGTCTGTAGACTTGTTCATCCTACACATCTAACACTATGGTTCTCTCACCCACATCTCCCCATTTCCTTCCCCTCCACACCACCCTCACCTTCGGTAACCACCATTTATTCTTAATTGCATGTGTGTGTGTGTGTGTGTGTGCATATGAGTGTGCATGTGCGTGTGTGTGTGTGTGTGTTAGAGTCCACACATAACTGAGATCATACGATTTTATTTCTGTGTTGGGTTTTTTTATTTAGCATAATGTCATCCAGATCCATCCATGTTGTCATGATGGCAATATCTCTTTGGTAGGGTCAAATGATATTCCCATGTGTACAGGTATGATATTTCCTTTATTCATCACTATATATTTAGGTTGTCTCCATATCTTGACTACTGTAGATAAGATCAAAACTTTTTACAAAAGGTTAGGTAATAAACATGAGCTATGTTCCAACAAAATTTTATTTATAAACTCAGCAGAGATAGTTTGTCCACCCCTGGTGTAAATACACATTCACTCATGGTGCAAATGAGACTAAGTTATATCACCTTCACGGAAGGCAGACTGGCATGACGTATCAAGGTTAAAGTGAATACACATATTTTTACCCAGAAATCTTAAGCCTGTAATTCATAGATATACTCACACATGTGAAACAATAAAGGCTATTCACTGCAGAATAGTGTTAGATGTGTAGGATGAGCAAGTCTACAGACATAAGGTGCAAAATATCAGAGGCAACCTAAGGATCCAGAAAAGGGTCTGTTGAACTGTACCTAGTTCATTTACAATGTGGAATAAGATTCAGCTGTGAAAAACAGCACAGAGGCCTCAGTCACTCACATGGAATGAACTCTGATGTATAATGGCAAGTGCAAAAGCAAGATATAGAAGAGAAACTGATATGTTTCTGTCATTTGTGTGGTAATACACACACAGGTCAGTATACGCATGAATTTATAAATGCTTGAAGCATCTGATCACTGAAAACTGTACAAAGGCTGCACTCTCAGAAGACGTGTATGACTGGGAACAGGACAGGAGTGAGACTAGCTTTGCACACTGTGAATACTTTTGAACCAGAATTTGGAGCTGTGTTTTCATATTACCTTTCTTCTTTTTATTGATATGTTCATGATACGTAGTAGTTACATGCATTCTGGGGACTTGGTATATATACACATCGCACCTTGATCATTTTTACTATCCTTCCCTCCCCTCTCCAGACCTCTCCCCACTTGCTAAGATTCCCTTTTCATCTACAAAAAGTCTGCCTCCCTATATTCTTACCATCTCTCCTTTATTTTGCTCTTTAAATTATTTATATTTTGGGTTTCTCATATAAAAGAAACCATGTGATATTTAACTTTCTATATCTGATTTATTTCATTTAGCATAATTGTCTCATGATCCATCCATTTTCCTATGAATGATCTAATTTATTCTTTATATAAGAATTTTTTTTTTTTTTTTTTTTTTTTTTTTTTTTTTTTTTTGGTTTTTCTCCGGTACCGGGAACCGAAATCACGACCTTGCGCTTGCCAAGCAGGCACTTTTGCCGCTGAGCTAAATCCCCAGCCCTAGAATTTAAATATAAATGAGCTTTTACTCAATCAGTAATAGTAGATAGACAAGTCATGTGGTGAAAGGGATCACCAACAAGAAAACACTCCACACACACACAAAAAAAAAACACATTCCAGAATGTTCTTAACCAGACTTTTTTCTTGCATCTTACTGTTCTTTAGGCACTCTTGCTTCCTTTGCCAAATACCAAATGTCCTATTTCTCATTCAATCGATGCACCCAGTGTGGCTGAGTCACCCAACTTTGCCTCCTCCGCTCTTTCTGGCTGAGGTTCGCCTGAGGTAAGGTGGTCACTCAGGGCTCCTGCGCGGGTGGATTGGGTCTTACTGGTGTATGCCAATGCCAAGAACACAGGGCAGATGAGGCCATTTCTGGAGGAGAAACCCTGGCCAGACAAGCTCCCATCACTCATCTGATTGGGAAAGGGCATCTTTCGCAAGTCTTCTCACCCACCTGGCCCTTGGAAAGTTCAGGATGGAATCAATGAGAAGATGGCTATGGGAACAAGGTCAATACACCCATAATGACCACAAAGACAGGTGTGATTGTTGGCTGATGACACTATAGGGACAGCAGGTGAATGAGAGGTATTTCCCCGGGTGAACTCCACCACCCCACACTTCAGGTTTCCACACCTGAGCACCTGGCCTCACTTACCCATGCCCTGCTCTCAGCCACTTCTCCAGTCTCCCTTGTCTCTTGTCAAGTCAATGGGTTGCACTCTTCAAGCTGTTGAGAAAGAGGACCAACAGGCCTACGGCTTAAAGTCAAGTATCCCAGTAATACACCTGAGAAAGGGATCTATGGAGGCTCGGCTCTCAAAGGGACTAAGAGAGAAGTAGGAGAGGTCAAGAAGAGGAACTGAGCAGAAGTCTAGTCTCTGCTGGAGTCTTCCCACAGCCTGAGCTGGTAGGGAAGCTCTGGAGCACAAATGATGTCTCAGAATTAGACTCCATTAAGGCTTCAGAGTAAAGAAGAGAGATGTTTACTTTCCCTGCTAAATTGGTTCTTATTTGGCTGAGAAAAATCCTCCCAAAAAAGCAGTCAACACATACAGTAGCTGGGGAGTTCTCAGTATGGTAAGAAAGATTTGGATGAGGCATTAACAGCACCCACAAACACCATATACCTTTTCAGGACTGATGAGCCTCAGAAGGGCAGAGGACAGCTGCTCTGATAAAAATGAGTTTCCAAGAAGAGTTCATCGATCCACCATTCACAGCCCATCCATTGAGTGCCAAACCTTCCTCTGGTAAGCACAACAGCCAGCATCAGCCAAATGTCTGCAGCTTTGGGGTAATGAAGTCATTTGCCAGCACTGCCATAACAAGGTACTCCACACTGAGTGGCTTAAACAACAGAAATGTGTCGTCGCCCAGCTCTGGAGGTGACAATTCCCAGGTCAGGTGTCAGTAAGGACATGAACCTGAAGGGAAAGGATCCTTCTTTGCACCTTTTAGATTCTGGTAGCTCAGCTCCTCCTTAGCTTATGGCAGTACAACACTAATTTTCACATGATATTCTCCCTATAAGTCTGTCTCTAATTTCCCCTTTTTATAAGGACACCAATCATATTGGATTAGGGGCCTAACCTACTCCCTAGGCCATCATCTTAATTAATTATACCTGTGACAATTCTGTTTCCAAATAAGGTTACATTCTGAGGTACTGAGGTTTAAGACTTCAACATAAGAATTGGAGCAGGGAGGAGACATTCAACTTTTTTACCTAAGAATTTTGCCTTCTAGTCTGGGGCTATTCCTACTATACTTCCACAATGGTGACTACAATCCAGCATTATGAGACCTGTCATTTGACCTAGCCCAGGTTTAGCCTTAATTACAATTAACTTAGCTATGGAAATTCCAAGTGGGGACCAACCATTCCCTCTTCTGTGTGATGATAGTTACCCCTGCAAGGCACAATCCAATGACTCCTCTCACATGCAGTTTCCATCTTGGTTTGGGCCTCGGTCTGGTCAAACATTGAGCCAAGAAACAACCTCCATGAAGATGATGAACATTTTATTACTGGAGGTGGAGAATAAAGAATTGCATATACACCATTTTATGTTGGCAAAATGTTTGTTTCAAGGTGACTACAAAGTGCCTAGAACTGTTGTCAAGAGAATGTCTGAATTTGCAGAAACAACATGAGAGAGTAGGTTCTTATTCCAACATGCTGGCTACTGAGAGAAAGGGAGTAGAGACGTGAATCATAATTGCTCCTAGCTACCCATCAAAGATCAAATGAAGTCAATGGAAGCACACCTGTGCAGGGGGGCACCATTAAAACTTCCATTCTGGAAAGCAATGGCAGGAAGGTGCAGCAACCCAGCTCCCAGGAGAGTGGACAAACCAGGTGGGGAAACAAGTAGGCATGTGTGCACATGAAGTCACTGCAGGACAAGAGTAACCTAGGGAAGTAAGACGATAAAGTAGCCCCTCTACAAGACATCTGCAGCTGTCCTCAGGTGCCTCCCCCGGTCCCTCTCTCCAGCCAAGTATTTCCCTGGCCCCAAGTTTAGGTTCTAAACATCCCACACTGCCATCTGGGCCAAAGAGTTGCTTCAGTATCAAGGTGACATCACGGGCTCCTGCAGTTCAGGCTACCTAGGCTACCTATTAGCTTCTCCTGCGGGGTTGAACTTCTTGACCCATCATTTGGCCCTGACCTCTGGAAACAGCACATACCTCACTCCCACTTGCCAGTCCAACCTAGAGCTGGCTGAACAAACCTTGCAACCTCACAGGGTAGGAGTGAACGATCTGTGTGGCCCACAAACTCTGTTGTCAGCTCATCCAAGCCTTCGGAATCAAGCAGTTTTCTTTAAACCAATAGTTTTTAGACCTCTGCCATGCTACAGAGAATTGAATAATAGTGGGCCAGTACATAGCTTGTAAAACCATACACACAGAAACAAATGTCAATACTACCACATTTTTATTTTACAGAAGAGTCTTGAGAAGTAACCTCCTTATGTATGCATCCATATCTGCAAGTAGTCAGTGCACCAAGTTGCATCAAAGGGGTCGATTGATTGCTTGATGGTTCTGATTGTTTACTCTCTTAGCCAGACCCTTTGTAACCTGACTGTGCCCTCTCCCTGTCATTCCAGGTTGGCCAACCATCTTGACTGACAAAGAGGATGTTGGCACACATGCTCCAAAGGCTGGAAAAAGCACCTGTACATTTCCACTCTTGCTCTCATCCCTCTGCCATGGTCATGAAAGCATTCCTGGGCTAATCCACTGGAGGCTGAGAACATAGAGAGAGTGTGAGTTGCTCTGTGCTCGTCATCCCTGCTATGACCAACCTGGAGTAGACACAGCCCACAAACCCCCAGGGGTGGCCAACTCTAGCCAAGACCTGAAGAACCACCCAGCAGACCTGAAGACTGAGTGTATCCCATCTGGTACACACATTTGAGACAGGTTGTTATGGATACTATAGCTTACAAAGCATCTGATCATACACAATCTCCACCCATAGTAATAAATCCACTAGAACATAAATTCCATATGAACACATTATTCTCTAATGCTTCTTAAGTAGCTAAGACAGTGCCTGATATATGGAGGGCTTGCAATAATGACTACTGAATTAATAAATTACTGAATAAGTAAAATACTAATGGTAATAGCAATGGCAACAATATATAAGTATATGTAGACTCTGTTCTTCCCTGACCGCTTTTCTTTGTGCTTAATAAGTTGCTTTGTTTGATTCCTCTGTCAGCTTTGTGAAACAATTATTATTTATCCCACTTTAAAGACAAGAAAACTGAGGTTCAAAATGACTGAGCAACTGAAAAGTGCCACACTTAACGCTCAAATACAAGACCATCTCAACTGATCATTCATATTTCTCAGAAATGCAGAGTTTTGAAATGTTAAGGCTCTTCAACAGGTAGAGCTTAGAGAATGTGAATGGCTTGACCAAGTTTTTACCAATAAATTACAAAGTTGACCCTGGAAACTTTTTTGGTGCCCCATTGCCTTCCAATAATCCTAACATTTGGAGTGAATACAATTCAGAAAGCCCCTCCTACAGGAAGATGTAATTATAACCTGAGAATCTGATATAAAATCAGAAACAAAATTGAGTAAGAAACACTCATAGTTGTATTAATACAATTAATATAGACCAAAGCAAGACATGACTATAAAATCTAATTTATATTGTTAATGAAAATAACAAAAAAATCTATGAGAGACTAAATGTATATGAACATAAGAACACCCGCCAACTTCCCATCTTACAGTGGTCAAAGGAGATTTTAAACAACATAAATCGGTAACAGAAGAATAACCAAAATTAAGGAATAAGAGTGCACTTAAAGGATTCTTCACAAAACATAACCAACAGGATGTGTATGAGTATGTGTGTACACATGTGAATATGTGTGTATATTAGTACCCTCTTGTGTAAGGTTTTGTTTTCCATAATGTCATATACCCACAGTAAACCAAAGTCAGAAAATATAGTATATAGCACAATAGGTCATTTTGAGAGAGAGCAAAAGCCCATGTTCACATAACTTTTATTGCAGCATATATCATAATTTTCTATATTATCATTAGGTTTTACTGTCAATGTCTTACTATACTGACATATGAATTAAACTTTGTCATATGTATGTATAGGAATAAACATAGTGCCCATAGTGTTTACTACTTTCCAAGGTTTCAGGCATCCACTGGGAGTCTGAGAAGATATTTCCTGGGGATAATGGGGGACTGTGGTTTTACATAGAGACAATTTATTGTAAGTTATAAGGCCACATGATAATGGAAGCTGTGATCCACAGTCTGCAAAGCAGACCAGCAAGCAGGACATCCAGTAGATTCACCACAGTTTCAGTATAAAGGCAATCTGCTGAAGAATTCCTTCTTAACCCAGGTGGCCAATCTTTCTATTCTATTTGGGCACTTAACTGCTGAGATGTGGTTCACCTACATTACAGTGAGCAATCTACTTCCTCAGAGTTCACCAATGTAACTGTTACTCTCATTCAAAAACACCCTCCTCCAAAATAATATATAAAATTAACCATACAACATGGTAAATAGCAAGTCAGAAGTTTTGAAGAATTACTAAAAAATAGAACATAAAAGTTTCAAACTAAGAAAAGAAAAACCATAGCTCACCATAGACATGGAGGGAAATGATTAGCAAGCACTCTATGGCACTCACCGGGGCCACTAGCTGCAGGCCTGCCATTGAATGAGCCTCAGGCAGACCCTTCCTCCTCCCTCCCCTGCACACCCTGAGTAGGCTGGAGGAACAGGTTCTCCCCAGGCCTTGCAGACCATGTGATAAGCGAATCAAGGCCTGTAGAGGATTCTTCGTGTGAATACCGGACCTGAAGAAACAGTTGCCAGGCTTCTTGAAACCTCACAAGGCCAACAGAAGCAGCTTGACACAGGTGTTTTTGCCTAGGTCCAGGCCATGCGTGCCGTCAGCCTCTGTGTCTATTAGCTCCATATCCACACACTCAGCTCAGTATTGTTCAAAGACTCTTTAAAAAACTGTGTCTGTTCTGAATGTATCCAGACTTTTCCTTGTCACTTGTCCCTAAACAATAGGGTATAGCAACTATTTAAATACTGTATACATTCTAGTAGGTATTATAAGTAGCCTGGAGATAATGTAAAGTATACAAGACAATGTTCATAGGTTCTATGAAAATGTGGCACTATACCATTTCCTAAAAGGCTCTTCAGCACCTGACACCAGTCCCCCACCCATCCCAAGGGAAAAGGGATGACTTGCGGCTCTTGGGGTCTCGATGTAGATACCTGGATACCTAGAATTTTTCATGGGGACAAGAAGCCCAACCCTCACCCCTGCCAAAAAAAAAAAAACACTTAAAATATAAAAAATAAGAAAGACTGAAAGTAAAATGATGGAAAATATTAATGGAATCTATACAGCTATCTGTTAATATGAGATAAATCAAGCCTCCATATTTATAAGAAAAAGGGTCACTAGCTAAAAATTAAAAGAGATTAATTCTTTTAAAATACAAGTTACTCTTAAAATATGCAAAACCAAAAACTAGCAGAAGTTCACTGAAAATATCATTATCATGAATTTGTCACTTTGTTTTGTTCTGTTAGTTTTTTGTTTTTATTTTTTTTCTGTTGCTAGGGTTTGAAACCAAGGCTTTGCCCATGCTAGCAAGGGCTCAACCACTGAACTAGCCCAAATCTCATCATGAAATATTTTAATAGATATCCTGCAGTAAAAAGCAATAATACACTTGAACAGCACAAAAATTAAGCAAGTTAAAAATACACTAGAATAATGTGACAATTAATATTAGCTTAATAGGTATAGAAGAAAGTAGTACCCCAAAATGAGAAAATATGCATTTTTTCTAAGCATATAAGGAACATTTATGAAAACTGAACATGTGCTAGATCATTTATTTTTTAGTACTGGACACTGAACCCAGGGCCATACACATGCTAGACAAGCACTGTACCACTGAGCTATATTCCCAGTCCTTTTTAAACTTTATTTTGTTTGTTTGGTTTTGTTTGTTTGTTTGTTTGTTTGTTTGTTTTTTGAGACAAGTTCTTACTACGTAGTTGAGGCTGGCCTTGAGCTCACTTGTAGCCCAGGCTGGCCTTGAACTCACAATGATCCTCCTGCCTCAGCCTCCCCAGTGCTGGGATTACAGGCGTGTGCCACCATGCCCAGCTAAACTTTATTTTAAAAGAAGGTCTCACTAAATTGCTCAGTCTGGCCTTGAACTTTCTGTATTCCTGTCTCAGCTTCCCAAGTAGTTGGAATTACAGGCCTGCACCTCAGTGCCCAGCTTAGATCTTTCTTTAAAGGACCAAATAGAAAATACTTTAGGTTTTGGAAACCACACAGTTTCTATCACAACTATACACTTTACCACTGAGTGAAAGTAGATATAGACACTAACATAAAGAAATCAGGAAAGGAAAAAAAGGAAATCAATAAGGCAGTATTCCCCCCAAAAGAAAAAACTTTATTTACAAAAACAGGTGGTCATCCTGGTGTAGTGGCGCTCCCCTGTAATCTCAGTACTGCAGGAAACTGAGGCAGAAGGGTTGCAAGTTCAAGCCCAATCTGAGAAATTTAGCAACTTAATGGGACTGGGACTGGGGATTTCGCTCAGCAGCACACACAGCTCCTGCCTGGCAAGAGCAAGGTCGTGAGTTCGATTCTTGGTACTGGGGGCCGGGGGGAAACAAGGAACTTGATGGGACTGCCTCAAAACCAAATAAAAAGAGTTGGGGATATAGTTCAGTCCAAAGTGCCTGGGTTCAATCCCCAGTCAACACTGAAGGAAAAAAAGAGTAAGCCTTATGAATTACTGTCTTAAACAAGAAAAAAAGAGATGTACAGTCATTAACGTTATATGTTGAACTCAACCTTGACATCAAGTAGAAAACCAGACAGGAAGAATACTAGAAATAAGCTGATTTCACTGAAGAGCTTAGATATTAGGAAATGGACTATTCACAAAGAAAAGGATAAAATTGTGTCACAACCTCCAATGTAAAAAATAAATAAATTTCAAGTTGGTTATGAATTCAAATGTAAAATGCAAAATGAAAACAAGAGACTGTCTTCATGGCTTCATGACAGCACATTATTGCTTAAAAAAGACACAAAAGTATGTAATCCACAGAAGAAATTATTGATAAATTTAATGACACTTCCACCAAGGACTTCCATTCTCAAAGAGAGTAAAAAAAAATAAGCTACATCCTGGGAAAATACATTTGCAGGATATACGATTAGTAAAGGATTGGTTTACATGATATGTAAAGAATTTATAAAATTGCATACAAAGAGAGTTAAACAACTCAATAGGGAAATCACTCAAGTATTTCATAGAAAGGTAAATAAAATGTCCCATAAACATAAAGTTGATCTTTGCATGATTGTGCCTGGTGGTCTGAGCAACTGATTTGAAGGTAACAATATGCAACAGAATTACAATAGTGAACTCCTACCATCTTGTCTAGTGAAACTCTGTATTATCTCTAAGGTTTTATTGAAGAATTATTGTCTTATTCTCCCTAATGGTTTGAGCAATGTTTCATTCTTACATCTGGTAATCTGAGCAATGTAGTTGAGGATAGCGATATGCAATGTAACAACCACTGTTGATTTGTACTAATTTGTCTTGAGACCCTGTATCACTTTGAATGTTCTTGCTTTGATTTGTTTATGTTCGTGATGCTGGTATGAGGCTACTGTTCTATTTTTTTGTTTGTTTCTCATGTACTTCTCTCTTTAAAATAAAAAAACATAAAGTTGATCAATCTTATTAGTAATTAAATAAGGTAAAATGCAAAGAGACACTATTCAAAACCTGTAAGATAGACTTTCTTTTTTTCTTGTGTGTGTGTGTGTGTGTGTGTGTGTGTGTGTGGTACCTGGGATTAAAGCCTCGGCCTACACACTGAGCTATATCCCCAGCCCTTTTTTTATTTTTTATTTTTTAATTCTGAAGCAGGGTTTTACTAAGTGGCTAAGTTGCTTGGGCTGTGCTGCAATGTGAAATCCTCCTGCCTCAGCTTCCCAGAGAACTGGGATCACCTGTGTGTACCACTACACTCAGAAAAATTTTTAAACTTGGAAAATGCTAAGTATTGATCAGGATATGGAGCAAAAGAAAATCTAGGACTCTGTTGAGCAAAGTGTGAACTAAGAGAATCTCTCTGAAAACATTTGCCATTACCTTACAATACTGAACACTTTATTCTCCAAGACACAGTCGTATAATGCCAGATTGTGTTAACTTTATATTAGACTGTCCAACACTGCAAAAATTTAAAATAGCAAAAATTAATTTCCTGCTCACAACACAGTGATGTGACCAGTGTGAGGATGAAGGTGGGCACAGAGTACATCTTTTTTTTTTTTTTTTGAGAAGGATTTTTTATTTTAAAGAGAATAAAAATAATAATAATGAAAATTAGAAACAATATAGAAATTCAAAAAACAAGATGATAGGAATTCAGCAATGGTTGTTATATTGCATATCATTGTCTTCAAAGTAGTTGTTCAAATGACCAGATATAAGCATGTAAAATTGACCAAAAAAATTTAGCATTAACTGGTCCTTTCAATAAATCAGTAGAAATTAGTAGTATAATACCTCACAGATCTAAAGAAAACATTCCTAAAATTCATCTGGAACCAGAAGAGGCCTAGAATAGCAAGAGAAATCCTGGGCAAGACAGTGGGCATCACAATCTCTGACTTGAAAGTATACTACAAAGCTACTGTGATAAAATCAGCATGGTACTGGCAAAAAGCAGATCCGAGGATCAAGAGTACCGGTCTTTATGTCATCAATATCTAACTACAGCCTTACGTAACTCTCCAGAGGAATCTGGAATAATACTCTGTATTCACTCAAGAACCAAAGGACATGGATAAAAGTGAACAAATTCTGCTACCTATACAGTTCCATTCCTATATTTTTTACTCTGAAAATCTTTTGTATAGGTGCACTACTATATGTAGCAGATCATAGTATCATTACTCTTAATGAGCAGTTCAGATAACTATCAATAATGGAATAGGAGAAGCTCCCAGTGGAAAGAGGAGGAGTAATTTTAGGACTGAGCTGCTTGAGAAGAGAAGAGAAGAAAACAGAACAGAACAGAACAGAACAGAACAGAACAGATCAGTCTAAAATAGGAGCAGGAATACCTTTCACATCAGAGTGTGTGAAGAGAAAAAAAAATAGATCAATGAACCTCATATTCAGAGGGTGTCATTCTCATCTATATATATGTGTGTATGTGTGTGTGTATGTATATATATATTTATATATATACATATATATAAATATATATATACGCATATATATTTATGTATATGCGTATATTTATATATATGTATATATATATATACATATATATAAATATATATATACGCATATATATTTCTCTTAAACTGTGGGGCAAATGTGCAAGATAAAATGCAGTGGGGAAAGGTTGTTGAAAAGGAGGCATAAAACAGTCAACACTGACAGTAGGAAACAAAATTCCTAGTAGAACTGCCTGGGAGAAATGACTGACATTTGAGACTTGTGATCATAAATTGTAGAACCCAGAGGCCAGTGAAAGAACTGGAAAATGAGCTTAATAAGGCTGGGGTTTTGCAGAGGAGGACAGTGGAGGACAGCGAGAGCATCATGGATGTGCTTATGGGAATCTTGTCATTCTATACCGAGAGCTCTCAGGTAGACAAAGAGAGACGAACAAACCTGAGGGAGCTAACAGATGTTGAAAACTGGCAGTTTTTACAAGGAGTTATGTTAACAGAGGCCTAACACAGAGATGAGGTGGAGAGGAAAGGCTGATTCCCAGAGTGTGCAAGATGTGAGACTGATAATTTAGGACTGTGAGAAGATCTAGGTAATGACCATGATGGAGCGGCTGCAGTGGGATGAAGAAAACATTGCATAAGGAAGGTCAAGGAACTGAGGGGGCAGAGTGCTGAAGGGATCACCTCTGTCAATACTGGAGCTGCCAAGATACATAACAACAGTAATCGTGGAGACGGAGATTTTTATTGTACCAGAAGGCACCCAGGTCTGAGTAATTAGGATTGCACACAGAGCAGAAGTGGTATGACACAGGGCAAAGAAAGAGTGAGAGATGCATTCAAAAGACCTGAGAGGCTAATGGTAATATTTTAGATGGATGGGAAAAAGAAAAGACTTGAGGATGACAGGAAGGAGGGCAGCCTCTGTATGAACAGATGACAAAGGACAGGAATCTTAGAAGCATTACAAGGCAGGAAGCCTCTAGTTGAGGAGGACAAGTGAAGAGTTCTCTTGTGATAGCTGGGTTGTTTCAAAATGCAACTAAAAGAGAACTTTCACAGTTCACTACCACAGCTACCTACTACCAGCTTTACAGCCATCTTTTTCTATACGTTGCTGTATTATCCAAGCTCCTATCTGAGTTGAAACTTCACTTCAAACACCAAAATCCACTCCATTGCTCAAAAAGTTTCCCATCTCTTTCCTGAATCCTGTTTACACAATCAATTTTATATATATATATATAAATACATTCATGTGATTTTATTATTTTTTTCATCCTAAGAGAAAACCTCTGCTTCAGTCCACCAAATACTTTCTTTGTTTCTCTTTGCAGAAAAATTCTCTTAAAGAGCTGTCTGCATTTGAAATCTCTAGTTCCTCTCCTCCCATTCTTTTTTAACTATACCGCAATCAGGTTTTCACCCTCATCATTCCACAAAACCTGCTCCTGTCAAGGTCAGCAGTAACAAGGAAAGTCACCAGTAGCAGCAACTGCTGACAGTCAATGGTCAAATTTCTGCATTCATCTTCTTAGACCTGTCAGTATCATTTGACACCATTTCTCACTTGATGATCAGAAGACTCTGCTCTGTGCTTTACCTTTTACTTTGATATTGTTCCTTCTGAATCTCCTTTGCTGGTTCTTCCTAGTTTCTCGTACCTCTTAGGGTTGCAATACTCTTGGGTTCAGTCTTTGTCTTTTCTCTTTGCAGTCACTCTCCTGAGGATCACATAGTTGCTTGGCTTATATATAACCACTTGCAGTAGACTTTCACATGCCCTTTTTAATGATGGCTTTGACATTTCTTCCCTCAAAGTGACCTCATATTGATTCCACTGTAGATTTTGTGCAAACATCAGTATCTTCTACAATAAAAATCTGTGATCTCATCTTTTCTAATAAGAATTCCAAGCAAAGTATGTCATATTGTGATTTTGTTATCATACCCTGCTGAGTTCTTTAACCAGGGCAAATTTTCCACTTAATCAGGATAACTGAGAAAGTCTCTAAACTTTAAGAGGCTATGCTATCCATCTCCCTGCCTCAGGTAGGATGATACCCAAGCCATTCTAGAAAGAAACCGACTTGAATTAAGGAGTACAGAAAACAAATCTTCAGCATAATGAGCTGCATGCTGCATTTTAGCTAAGACAATTGGGGGATTATCTGCTACTTAAGGAGGACTGTACCATAATAACAAAAGATACAGTAAAACTGTGATATATATTTGCAGAAGTTGTAAAATACAAAATATGTATATCTCCATTGTCCTCAACACTAACCCAAGAAGTAAAAAGAGCAATCTGTTAACATAACTCCTTGTAAAAACTGCTAGTTTTTATAAGTTGACCACTCAAGAGTTACCTTCAACTGGACCTCCTTCTTCCCTCATCTCCCAGCTCTACCCTTGGGCTTTAAGGCCTATGAGAGCAGGCGACATGTCTGCTCTTTCATTCTTCCTGTACCTTTATCACCCCGCATTTGCCTGGCATACAGTTGACATGTAATTAATATTTGTTAGATGAGTAAGTACTGTTGGTGTCACAGTCCTTTAATTAATGGTGTCCAAAATAATGTGTCCATTCATTCTACCAATTGTTATTACACTGTGCTAGGCACAGCAGTAGTTAATGGGAGCACCATGATAATTGAGATGTAACTCTGTCCTCAAGGAGGTTTCAGTCCAGAGTTAATGAAAAGCAGTGACCAGGGTACATGATGAATGATGAGCTTGAGTGACGAGCTCAATGTCATAAAACATCTGAGAGGAGCATCTATCCCAGTGGGACCAGAGAAAGAAGGAATGTCAACAGAGACACAAAGCACAAATAAGAACCAATCAGAAAAAAAAAAAGAAGAGGGTGGAGCAGAGGAAATACATCCTACAAAAGCCAGGGGGCAGATGTATTCTCATTCACTCTGCAGCAAGAATTTATTGAAATGCTTTGAGTCATGATGTGGTGGATGCAGTAGCAAACAAGTTAAGATAGTTCCTGCTTTCATCAAAGTTATCTCATAGTAAGGTATAGGAGCAATCAAAAGCTATAGTGTGTGCTCTGACATATGGATAGTCAGAGATGCTCAGAGTTCCCACTGTACCTGATAATAAAAATGATGCAGCCAACTGAGGCCATGCCAGGCTTCCTGTCCATGGCAGAGACACAGTTCATCCAAGAGAGTGGAATAGAGAAAGTCTATTCCAAATCTGGGCTTGGAAGAAGACAGACCGAAGAGGATTCTGTGGAGCATTTTCTATGGCTGGAGCAGTGTTGCAGGAAATGGGAGATATAAAATACCCACACACATTTGAGATGAGTCTGTTGTAAAGAGCCTTGGAAATCCTGGTAAAGATTCAGATTGCATTCCTCCATACTATTATTCAGATCTGGATACTAACGTAAGGGATAGAGGAGAAGAGTGTTATCATGAAAAGATTAGGTCAAATCTTTTTACTCCACCACTCCATACTTATTTATGACACATACATGTATGAACGTTTATTAATATTTCCATGTTCAGCTTTCTCACTTGTAAACTGGAGATGTTAGTCCTCATTTCACAAAATAGTTCTGAGAATTAAATGAATAAGTAAGGCAGTTAGCATAGTGCCTGGCATATAGTCAGGGCTCAAAACATGCTAAGAACACTTCCTCTCATTTGTCGTTTTCCTTGTGACCTCCTGCTTGTAAATTTTTTTCTCAGTGGGTGACTTATCAGCCCAACTTTCTTCTTCCCGGTACTCTAGAGAAGCTCGTCCCTTCCTAGTTCTCAGGACTAAACAGCAGCCACAAGAGCATGTTCCAGGAATACTGTGAAAACCAAGATGAGCTCTTACCTATAAAATTGTTTGAGAAGACTAGGGGGGAAATAATAGGCACCAAGTTGTTAGATTGACTGTATGAAGTCACTTTCACAGGACCTTATTTTTTGCCTGATGTATGTAATTAAGACAGACAGAGACAGAGTGGTTTTTCAGGTACAGGTCGTTTTTTCCTCCTCCTGGCAAATAGGGTGTCTTTATACCCAAGTACTCACCAGGAAAAAGGAGGCAGAGACCAGCAACAGATCGAATCACAGGGAACAAATCTAATCACACTGGTAGGGCTGTTGAGCACAGTGTACACCTTGGTGTCGAACATCATACATAAATGGGAGTGTGTGGGCTATGGAAGCAGACAGAGATTGACTCTCAGCTATGCTGCCTCCAAACCGCTTAACTCTAGACAAGTTGCTGACACTCTCTAAATAGATCCCTTACCATAAAGTGTGATAACTAACGTACATCTTTGCCAGTCTATGTATACCTTTGCTGGGGTATGGTGAGAAGTTACTGAAACAATATAAAGCTTTGCAAACTGCCAAACTCCACACAAATGATAGCAGTTGCTGCTATTTATATTAAGATGTTGAATTGGAAACAGGAAAAAATATGAAGGAAATCCTGCATACTAGGTACGTATATCAAATATAGTCAATGGTACCGATAATAAAAATGATGTATCAGAAAAACCAACTGAAAGTTCATTGTTCTCGCACCATCTTTCCTTGTCTAGGTGAAAGGGATTCAAAGTACAAAAGTGCTCCACAGTCAGATGCATATAAATAATTCTTTCCTAAATGGAATCTTGTTTTGAAGTAATTCGAAGAATATACCTTTCAAATACTACACAGAGGGGCTGGGGATTTAGCTCAGCGGCAAAAGCGCCTGCCTGGCAAGCGCAAGGTCGTGAGTTCGGTTCCCGGTACCAGAAAAAAACAATAAATAAATAAATAAATAAATACTACACAGACATCAAGGGATAAAAACAATTCAGGTTTAGCTCAGTGGGAATCATAGGAAAGAATATTTCTGCTTTCACATAATTGTTGTGTTTCGTTTTGTTTCAGTACTGGGGATAAACCCAGGGGCTTTGCACTGAGATATATCCCCAGCCCATTTTTATTCTTTACTTTGAGACATGGTTTCACTAAGCTGCTAAGTTGCCTAAGCTTGGGCTTGAACTCATAGTCCTTCTTCTCAGCCTTCCAGAGTGCTGGAATTACAGGCATTCAGAACCATGCTCACCTATATGACAATTATGAATGTGAGCCTAACACAAACCCATCGGTAGAGTGCACTGACCTATGAATCAGTAAAACGTTTCCAGGTAGGTGCTAAGGGTGAGCTTCCCATTGATTCCTTCAGCCCATCTTGTTCTTAGCATGTCTGGGACAAGAATCATGCTCTCTCTACCTCTAAGTCCTGAAATAACGTCTCCCCAGAGAAGGTGGGGGAAGCACATTTCCTTTTCAACTATGGAGTGTACATTTCATGAGCTGAAAAATTCCCAAAGAAATTTTTCAGCATGTGAATGATGTTGAAGTTGTCTTTTTTCTCTTGGAACATTGGCACAGTTGATGTCAGACTTGGAACATGCAGCCTCAAGAGGCCCTTCATCATTATCTAGGTAGTTAATGATGCTCTATTAATACAACTCCTGATGTACAACACATAGACATCATCTGAGTGTGTCAAAAATGCACTTTCAACCCTACCAGAAAGTGTGGGCAGGGGGCTTTTCAAAATCAATTAACTCTCCACTTCGGCATTTTTGGTGTGGTTCTGTTAGAAACAGATTTGCCAAAATACTAGTGAGTCCGCATTTTCAGTATATGTATAGAAACAAAAGTTTAGAGAGGGAGTGCTTTAAAAGCAAGAGAAAATTTTTTAAATGCAAACTTGCTTCAATCTATTCAAAGTCTTCTCAGTTCAGCTCAAGGTATTTTGACCTTTCTGTCTTTTTCTTGCCAACCCAATGACCCTCTCCCCTCCAGCTACACACATACCTCTGCAATAAAGAATTCACACTGAAGCCCCTGACTTCATACTTTTGGAAAATTGGCAAAGCTCATTTAAAATACTAAATCCTTTCTCTGAGATTCTATAACCAGATTTCTTTTCCTTTCTGAAGTTTTACCTAAATAACCAAAAGCCAGGAAGGGGTGGAGCTGTCAAAGAAGGAAGAAGGCATGTGACATTTATAGTCACTACTGTTTGGGATGCTAAGCACTTGGAAGTGGCCACACCTCGATCCACACACATAGGCTGGTTTTTCTGCCTCCGACACCACTCACCCTTTCCCTTACTCATACCTTAGCCCCACCCTGCCCACTACTACTCAGTTCCCAGCCTGGCCAATAACTTGCCTGGTTAGCTGTCTTTTACCTGGGTCAGGCAGGGTCCCAACATAAAATGAAATTCCACTCAGATATTTCAACTCCTTAGTATGCTCCGGCCAACTCATACAGAAAAAGTCCATTATTAATCCTCAGGAATTTTACAAAGTGGTTACTAAAGAATCATTAAAAATTAAATTAATTCATAAGGATTAAAATTATATCAAAAACAAGGACAACAAATACTCAAAACTCATCCCTTTTTCATTATGTTACTGCACTGTACTATTAGGTACAATCTAGGTCGTTTGCATCTGTTTTATTTGTAGAGTGGAAGGACTGTGCATCTTCTTCCAAGTCTGCATTCAGTGGCATCACGCTGGGCCATGGTAAGAACATTTACTCCACAGAAACTGGCAAATGTTACAGCTCAGGGATTTGGGGGCTTTTTCCAGGAGCTAACTGTTAAACATTTGCCAGCATACCACTGCTTCAACTGAAGGTTGGACCAAAGGATCTATTTGGGTTTAAGCAGCAGGATAAGGAAACCAACTAGACATGTTGGGCCCCAGAGACTAGCAACAGAGAGAAGCACTGCCATTCTTGGAACTGAAGAATTGAGAGCTGGCATCAGAAAGGATGGTCTGCTTGGACAGAGCCCTACAGGCAGCAGCTTCTGTCGAGAACAGCATGGAAACAGGGAGCGGTGGAGCAGACCCTTTCTCTTCCCTCCCCACCTCTGATGACATGCCACTGGCTGAACTCATCAGGATCCCTGACAGCCAGGAAGCCTGGGCCCTGCAGCCCACAGGAGTCTTGAGTTGGGCACACTGGAGATGGAGGCTCATGTGCGTGACTTTTACAAGGGAGCGCTCTCGGGACGGCCCACTGTGGAAGGGCAGGGAAACACAGAACTGGGCAGGCAGGGAAAGCAGAAATGCATCCCCCAACACAGGCTGCGGTGGAGTCTGTGGGAGCCCTGGAGCTGGAACTACCCTTCCAACTTTTCTCAAGCTGAAGAAAAGCCTTTAGAGCCCCGCCATGGACAGTTAGTGGACGTGAGCTCCCTTCAAAGGCAGCACGACTTTAGATGAGGCAGTTTTCTTAGGAGAAACATCTTAAAGAGGACTGAGGATTTCCTCCAGCAGTTGGGGAAATGAGCCCTTCATTCCTAAGTGGGGACCCCGGTGGTACATCACAGAATCCCCCAAGGTGGGGTCAGCTTGCTGGGACCCCATGTTGGACATAAAAGGAAAAAGTATCTCAGAGTGGTAGAGAGAGGAATGGGCACTAATCGTACATCACTCTTCAAAGCTCAGCTTGTGATTCAGCCTCTTGCAAAAGCAGCATCGGACCCCTTTGCTCCTGCCACCTCCTAATTCCTACGGAAACTCCACTGTGGTTCCTGATGGCATTACTCTAATCTGCTTGCAAGCCTGTCTCCATGTGAGTTCTGTGACCACAAGGATTGGGCCTCCTCGGTCCTTCTCCCCATTCTGTCCCGTCATTAATAAAGATGACTATCCTTCACAATTCTGAAAATAATCTAAGAGGGAGGAAAAAAGAAAGAAAGGGAGGGAGGAAGGGAAGGAGAGGGAAGTGAGACACAGAGGAAAGGAGAGGAGAAGAGAAAAAAGAAAAAGAAAGCTATCCAAGGGAAGAGAAATTAAACTTCTACAAGAAAAAATAATCATCATCCTCATGACAACTCTTCATGCACATGGCTTTCTAAATCATCCTTGCTGATATGTTTCTGGAAGATGTCCAGTAAGTTAGCAAGCCTGATTTGTATCTACACCCATCACTTAGCTCATCAAATTCAGAACTAAGACAGATTCACCGTTTTTCTAATTTCATGAAAAAACCTATCCTATGATCTCAATCATTCTCAATGCTGATTCCTAAATACCATCAGTGTCCTATAGCCAAACACTACTGGGACCTACGCCACTGAGCCATACAGCATCCTGGTCAGAGGGTGCTCAAAAGGATGCAAGAAACTGGGCTTCTGAAAGGTTATACTGGAGAGTTTGAGGAAGTAGCTGCATCTGTGATTAGCAAAAAAACAGCTGTCCCTCACTTTGGTCAGAATAGGAGATACCTGGTCTCTTTTGTTGTTAGAACGACGTTATTTTTTCTATGTTCAGGTATGGTCATGGAGTGCTCTTGCTTCCGCTTGCTCCAATGGGACCACAGAATGGCCTTGTCCAATGTTGTGCTCTATAAAATGATCTGCGTTCATTCAACAGGGGGACACCAAAGACTAGGTATGACTGCCAGGCCAGCCCCTGGCTATCAGCAACTGTTTTCTGTTACTCGAAATACGTAAAGAAAAGAAAGAAAAGAAGGAAGGAAAGAAAAGAGGGAGAAAGGGAAGTTAATTGAATCCTACTATCATCTGTACACTTTATCTTATTTCATTTTTCAATCTGTAACTAAGAAAATGTAGGTTACAAGATTCTAACAGATTTTCTGACAGGCACAGAAGTCAGTAATAAAGTTGAATTTCCATTACAATGTTTTTTAATTTTTATATACACCAGACAAATTAGTTTGGTAAACAGATCACATAAGTTTGTGAATCGGGGCTCTTTCCTTCATAATTGAGTGCAAATACACTCTATTTTGGTGTTCCCACCTCCCTGCTGCTATTTCTCAATACATATGTCAAAATCCTCCAATTTGTTGGTCCAAAATTCACATAACATTGTTGATGGCACCGTAGCTTGAAATATTTTGTCTTAAAGTAGTTGACCCTCAGCAGTAAAGGGGACTAAACTAAAACTAAACGTCACAGAATCTTTAAAACAGAAATCCATTTTAACTTGGAAACACAGGTTTACCACACAGTGGAAACTTCAAATGATGTTGGTCTTCAGCGAATTCCAAGGAAAATCTGAGCTCACAGGAAATCTCCAACACCTAGCAAAGGAAAGAACCTAGAGACATTCCAACAGGAAGTCAGATAGCATTAAAATTTTACCAGAGATAATCTACATAGTGAATGACAACTTGCAGTTAAAAGCAAAGCTAAAAATAGAAAATCTCATACACTTGCGTCTGCAAAGTAGCAAATAATAACTCAGTATTTTGACTGAGGTCTACACTTGAGACACTAGAAACCATCTCATATTTATAACGTCAAGGTGAAACAGTATGGTGAAATGTGTGGTGAAAATAATGTATCTATTTACATTGTAGGTATTATTTTAAGTTTTCAAAGCTCAGTAATAAATAATGAAAATAATTCACCATTGTTAATATTCTGAGACTGCTGAATAAATTAGTAAGTCTAAAGCTTATAATAGTAGATCCCTAGGAATATGTCTGTTCCCAGAGCAGAATGATGGCAGACTGTAAATCCCAAATATAATTTACTGTGGAACTATTCATTGTTATGAAAGAAAAATGCACATTTTAATTGTATTCTTAGTCAAGAAAAAATAAACTCCACTCTGAAACAAAGTAATTAAATACTTGAACTTAGGGCTTTAATTCAGAAGCTAATTTTAGCACTTTTTGTTTTTAATACTTGAACAACTATTTTGAGCTCAATAAGCCTAGATCCAGATTCCTCCTGTAAAATCAGTTTACCTATAAACCAAATAAAACTTTATTTAAAAGAATGTGATGAATTGGCTGAGACTTTATCTTTAAACCACCTCTAACACGCCCTCTAACCTTTAGCATGAATCTTACAACCTGTAAGCTATCCAATGGAATCACTCCCAAAGTTGCTTTTTTTGTAGTGAATAGTAATAATATCTTCTCCTTGCACAATCCCACCACACAATTTCAAAGGGAGGAAGAAAAGGAGAATACCTGAAAGCCTAATTACAGAGCTGGAGAGATACATGATAAAGCATTAAAATAAACGAGATAGATGAATTATCAGAGGGCAGAGCTAGAGACTGATGAGCCATATTTAGTACACTAATCGCAAGTGTTTATTTTGCATTCTTCTGTCCTTTAAAGATGACAGGTTGTGATCAATTGCTTCCCTTGAAGGCTGGCGCTTTCCTGCCCTAGTATTTAATTTCTGTTTGATGTTCTTCACTTTATGTCAGTGTATGAGCTACTGTTAAGATATGTAGCAGCAATTAAAATAATTCATCCATCTGCTTATAATTAAAGACCAACTTAAATGTAATGACAACTTTATCTATCAGCTAACCATTATCTAAAAAAGGAGGGTTCTCTGAAATAATTTCTCCAGCAGATGAATTATTTTAGTTAGTAGTAATTCTAAAGTGTTCCTCCAAGGAACAGAGATTTTAATCAATGATGTTATAAATAAGTGAAGTGGGAGAAATTAATAAGATATATTTCATTTCTGTACTAACAACAAAAATTATCTTGATGACTAACCCAAAGTTTGGGGTAGAAAAGTGCCTTTTAACTCAATGGCTTTAGACTAATCAGTTATAAAGAGAAGAAGAAACGAAAAAAATCAAGTGCCTTAGCCGGCGATATAGTTCAGCAGCACAGCGCCTATCTGGCAAGTGGGAGGTTGTGAGTTTGATTCCCGAGACTTAAAAAAAAACAAGATTTTTAAAAAATCCAGTGCCTTAAATTAAACAAAATAGAATGGAAAGAAAAAAATGAGAGTTGCTTTATAGTGAAGTGATTGCTAGATACATCGCTATTCTAGAATAAAGAACAAAGCTCTCAGAGTATATTTTAACTTAGTGACATGCCAGAGTCAAAATAACACATTAGTTATATCTTTCAATAAGTTTTTATATACAAATATCAGGAAGAAAATGTTAAAATATTCACCCATATTTTACAACTCCCTGAAATAAAATTACTAATTCGTATTTGGTTCATTCCCCTTCTGCCTATTCTCAGTGAGATATAAACACACACCCACACATGTATACCCATGACAAAATCATAGTCATATTACACAATTTTGAAAGCTACTTTTTTCATATATTAAATTATGAATATCATCAGTATAATATACTTAAAGGATTCTAAAAAACAAGCAAGCAATTTTATGTGAAATAGATATGAGAACCAAAATCTGGCCTCAAATATACTTCGATCATCCTCTAGTATAAGCACAATTTTACTAGCTATCAAAAAAAAACCTAAAAACTGAAATGAAAATGCTTATGAATATACTTGAAAAGTATTTCACATATTTGCCTAATCAAAATTGACTATAACAAATTTAACAGAATTGCACACCAGTAATTGGCTCATAAATAACTTCATTCAAAAGCTTTTGCTAAGTCATGTGAGCAAGGAGTATCAGATCTTAAATTTATTTTGCTGTTTAAGGTGATGAATCAAAAACATATCTTCTGGTGACCAGGAAGTTAAAATTTGGAAAACCCACAAGGAAATATTTTAATTTAATTCATCAAAGAATTAATGTAAGGGAGTCAGAGTTAAAAGTACTCAATGTAAGATAATAGAATAAAAAACACGCCTGGTGATCTGCATCTAAAAGGGTAATGTAATTAAAAAATGTTATTGGTGATTCATAATCAGCCTTATTTTTGATACCAAATGTTTTCTGTTAATTTGGGGGGGCTAAATAAGGTGTCCTCAAGGACACAGAAATAACAGGTCTTCTTCAGAGACAAATACAAAAGCAGATACTGTGTGGCAGCACATGGACAGATCAAGTTGTAAGGCTCTCAGACCACAAGACTTGCCTTCACCAGATGGATGGTATCGACACATTCAAAGATTTAATGCTAGGGAAAAATCAGCTGCTCCATGTGGCGGCCTTATTTCCCACTGTAACTTTGCAAATGTCCAGTAATGAGCAGTCAACAGCCTGAGGATATTCAGTCATTTCTAGGCCTGGGCACCCTCCCCAAGAGGGCTGCTCACTTCACTTCAATGTCTCTCGTCTAAGAAATAAGTACATGGATACAGTGACCATCTATCTGGCAGTGCAGGGGTGAGCTTCTATTTGAGACAACTCAAACAAGACCTGAATCTGTGCACCTAAGAGCCTCCAAAATTACACTGGATATGTAATCACATATCCAGTATTTTTGCTTCCAGTAACATGGTGGGGGAACAAAAATGAGTACACAGATGAATTTTATTTTTTAAACTACTAATACATAGTGACACTGACAGTACCAGCAAGTTTTCCCACATTCTCAAAGTGTTTCCCTCACTAATGCAAGGAAGTAGATCTAAGAAGGATCCAAGAAGCATTAAAGGAATTTCCCCCATGAAGCTGGATGTATGTTAGCTACAGAGACCCAAAAGGAGAGCTGCCATGATATGGGAAAAATGGAGGGCAGAGCAAAAGTTGGCCCACCCTAGTGTTGAAGCAATGCTAAGCCCTCCCTGCTCAGGGGTTAGATGAGGACATTCCAAGAGTGTAAAGAGACTTGGGCATAACACAAAAACAGCAATTATTCTGCAGGTTACTACAGCAAAGGAGCAATAAAGCTTCCCCAGGCCACCCAAGATGCTGTGTGCCCTTTGAGGAAAAATAGTAGAAAGAGCTGAATTGATGCAAATGAGTTTGCTGTTCCCAGTACCCTCTTGGTCCACACTCTAAAATATTGAGTTTCAATGTACATTCAATAGGACTGAAAGGCTGTCCTGAGGCTGGTGGAACTTACTCTTTCTGCCTACCAGTACTTCTGACTCTCAGACTTCTGTCTTCAGCTTACATCTATAAATTCTATTAAAATGTCAATGTGTTAAAAGTGGACTCAGACTCAAACTGGTATCATCAATGTGGCACTCAGGAGACAGGTTAGTAACCCACTAGAATGGGATTGATACATAACAATGAAAAGACTTCCTGTGGGTTGAGGCCCACAGAGTTGGGGGCTTTTACCCAAGGAGTATGTGTAGTCTCTAAGATCACCAACCCAAACTCTGTCATATATAGCGAAAAGCACCATATTTCACACTCTAATATCATTTCCCAAGCCTCATAACAGAAGCTGTAAGTATAATTATTTTTCTTCTGATTAAGGCTACACTGTATGTTTCCAGTAAAAAAAAAAAAAAATTAAGCTTTCTTGTTTATACAAGCAGTGTTTAGTTTCTGTTCTTCATGTAGTAGACTATAAGGCTAACATACTTTGGAGTGATTTGAGTTCTTTGTAATTATTGCTCATCCTGAAAACTGGGAGAAGTACAGGTAACAAGATCAAACTTGTTAGAGCTTAAACTGAGCCAAGTTTAATCCAAAGTCCCCAAAGATGAAAGGCTAATGCCTCAATTCCTTCAGTTTCAAAGACCAATAGATGTTGAATCATTTTTTAATGTAAAAGCAGTGTTTAAAGAAAAGTAATTTTAAATCATTAGCAACATGAGTAAATGAGTAAACATAAAAAGAGGCCTTTTCATGCAAAACAATCATTTCAATAAGAAGTACAAAAAATATGAATCCAACAGAAAAATGAATCTTCCCCATCAGAGTTTTCAGCATGATAGGCTTCACATCTTTGCTTCATTCCAAACTAAATTTCAATCCATTTTCTCAAGTAGTCATCAAGCATAGCAACTAAATTAGAAATCTTTGTAAAGATCATAATTCTTAACCCCATCTCAGCCCTGTTTGGAATGGATTTGTTAATAACAGTGCGCTCTGTATTTTTGATGCTGTTAAATGAAGTTTGGCAAGTATCCGGAGCAGAGGAAAAGCAGGCACTTGCCTGTGTTCTGTTTCTGTTTATATTCCCTTCCCCAAGCTATGGTTTAAGCAGGGATTCCGCCTTAATCACAGACACTTAGCAAATGAAAATTGTTTATATTTCTCAAGTAAGTTTGAATCCCTCTGGGCTAGCAGAAAGTCAAGCTTATCAAATATTTCTATATAGCACCATCTCTAATCAAACAAAAGGCATAATTAGACAATCAAATGAAGATCTACAAGAAGGCATAAAGAACATCCGGGTAATTTGTTAACTAGCTGATGCCTGGTCCTCCAGTTACAAAATAAGTTTTATGTGGTGTACATTTTATAATGAGTACATGTAATACTATACTATACCATGTCATAGTGGGAGTTTTAAAGATAAGCAATAAGTAATATTTTTATCACTATAAAAAAGGTGTAAATGTTGAGAAAATACTTCTGCAAGGTGTCTCCCTTATTTTTCTCTACCTGAAAAAAATGTTTTAAAGATCCCCTTCCCGGGGTCTGGGGATTTAGCTCAGCGGCAAAGTGCCTGCCTGGCAAGCGCAAGGTCGTGAGTTCGGTTCCTGGTATCGGAGAAAAACAAAACAAAACAAAAAATAAAAATTAAAAAAAAAAAAATAAAGATCCCCTTCCCTAATTAGGTCAAACAGGCCTAATATAAGTGTAGATATGTTTTCAGAAAAACATCTACACTGGAATCTCTAACCTTTATAATTTCAACCATTTTAAGAGCCTGTTGACACATTCAGATAAATAAAATATGTCCTCCTGGTGCCGCCACACAAGATACACAGATGCAGAAATTTAGAGAAAAAAAAGTCACCAAGGAGTCACAATAGATCATAGCAGAAACTGTCCATGAGGTATAATTGGGAAGCTGAGGAAGGTTCATATTTGTAAGGATTGGATGATTAGACACGGAGCTTGGCCTTTATTCAAGCACATTTTGTAGCATTTCCTGAATAATATAAATTTTATATTCCACATTACAAAGACAACTCTGGAATTTCAAGAAGAGATTTAAAAATCTTTTGGGGGCCCTGATAACACTGTGCTAAAATCATCCCCCCTCCCTAAAACCATTGAACCTGGCCTGTGTCCAGACGGAAAATTCAGACACAAATGAACCACATGCCGCATAAGAGCTGGTTAGTGAAGCAATGTTGGGTTTCTTCATAAGACCAGATCAAGATGGCAAATGGAAGGAATAGCACTGCAGCCTGCCTGCCAGGGCTGGCTCTGTGGACATGAGATAAGGGCAGCCCCCAGGACCTCACACTGAGAAAGGCCTCACACTTGGCTTAGTGCTTTGTTTTCATCATCATGTTATTCACAATGATCTTCTCTTTGAACTTGTGCTTCCTAAGTGAAGACTGTTGCTTGGAGGAGCAGGTGTGCAACCAGAGGAAGAATTGCAGGCTGTGGTTCATCAAGCCCAGGGTGAGGCAGGTCCAGACCCCGCAGCAACTGGCCTGGCCGCAGGGTGATCATTAGCATGCTTGGGGCCATCATTAGTCTGGGGCCAGGCAGAGCTCTATGGGAGCAGCCAGGCAGGGACCTGGGCCCAGATATGTGGTGCAGTCAAGGGGGCTGCAGTAGCAGAAGTGGTAGGAGCAGCTGTGGTCTCAGGAAAGAGTGGGGCACTGCATGAAGCAGCATTGGGACCCTCATGAGAAGCCAGCTTGCAAGAGCTCAAACTTACGCATCGTCTTAACCACAGGGGGCATACTTCAAGATCCCACAGACTTGAAACTGTGAATAGTATCTAACCCTACATATAGTATGTTTCCTATATGTATACATCAATGAAAAAGTTTAATTTATCAATTAGACACATGCCACGGTTTAGATCCAAAATATCCCCTCAAGGGCTCATGTGTCAGAGGTAGAGTTTTGGGCAGATGACTGGATTGTGGGGGTTGCTATACACATCAGCTGGTTCATCCATTGTTGAGTTCATAGTCAAATGTGCTGTTAGGAGGTGGGAACTTGTCAGAAGTGGATCCCTGGGAGCATGGCTTGAAAGGTATTCAGTGATACATTGGTCCTCCTGGTTAGTTGGTTCCAGGAGGTATGACAAGTACCAAAAGCAACAGGTGCCAAACAAACTGGTGGGAACTCATGAAGCAACTGACATCAACAAGTTCTAGGTTACACATCAAGTACCAGGATAAAATGGGTTGAGCACAAATTTGAGACATTTCAAAGCAGTCAAGTACCAAAAGATGACAGATTCTTGTCCCTGGCTTCTCTCTTCTTTGCTTCCTGGCCACCATGCCATTTCTATCTTGGAGCTGGCAGACTATAAATCAACTGAACCATCTGAAAATGTAAGCTAAAATCACCTCACCTCCAAGTTGTAGATGTTAGGTGTTTTGTTCCAATAACAGGCATGTCTAACACAGCACAGTAAGAGATTAATAACACTAATAATAAAATAGGACAATTAGAACAATACACTAAAAATTATGTAACCATGGTATCTCTCAGTTGCCTCGGAGCACACAGTGTATACAACACAGACCCACTGAACAAAAGGATTATTCATATTCCAGGTGGGGTGGCATGGAATGGTCCCCAATGTCATCATGCTACTCAGAAGAACAATTTAAAACTTTTTTATGCAGTGCTGGGAACTGAACACATGCTAAGACGCACTCTGCTACTCAGCTACATCCCTACCCTATCAAATGCACTGTTTATTTCTGTGACTTTCCATTAAAATTTTCTGTCCATGGCTGATCTTGGAAAAGTATGGATAAAAGGGGGTCTACCGTCAGCCTGAGAATCGGGGCAGGAACAGTCCCCTCTCAGGTAATGAACTTTGCAAGCAAAAAATACAAATGGACCTTACACCACAAAGTAGTATCAGGGAGTTATTATATCTCCAGAGAGCACTATTCTTCAGTATTGCCAAAAAAAAGATCTACCAACTGCAAAATAGAAAGTAAATGTAAATATTGTCACATTTGATGGAAAAGAATGCTATTTTGTAAAATTATGCAAAAGTTCATAGAAACAAATTTTTCCTTGAAATTGAAGATACAGTGATAGAATACATAAAAAGAGCATTTTTAATTGCATACAACTTATTAAGCAACCTTCAGTTTCTTATACAGATCTCCACAAGTTCAGAAACTAGAGGAAGCATTAAAATGTTATTATATAAATTAACATTTAAAGATAAAATTCAGCATTACACAAAACTTTGTGTGAAGAATTAAATCTACTTAAGAAGTACTCCTTAGGAGTCATCAGCTTTACATGTACTAAAGTTTGTATTTCAAAATAAATTATCAGCTATTACCCCAATATCATCATGGTGTTCAAATACTTCTAGCAGGTCCTGTGACAGTTGCATTCACAAAATATCCTACCACAAATGAAAAATGACTGGAATTTCACTGAGATCTTGCATTACCAAGAGAAAATAATGTTGTTTTAAATTGCACCAATTAAAAATGACATCCCTAAAAGTATGTTTGGTTGTCTTGATAAATGAATGTGCAAGAGAGTAATAAAAATCTTATCTTCAATGAAGATCCTACCTTAATAAAATATCATTTGTTGTGTTGCAAAAAGATATGATGTTTGTATTAGTTTTGTAAGACAGGTGAATTAAGTAATACTAAAAATTTATTCTTTCACAGTTCCAAGGTGAGGAGTCCAAAATCAAGGTGTCAGCAGGGCTGTTTTTTCTCTGCAGGCTCATCTTTCTTGCCTCTCTCAACTTTTGGCAGTAATTAGTGTTTGCCGGCATATAGTGGCATAATCTTAATCTCTAACTCTGTCTTCAAATGGTCTTTCTTCTGTGCATCTTTGTGTCATCTTCCAAGGCAACTTGTTATTGGGTTCAGGGCCTACCCTAACCCCAAATGGTCCCACTTTACATTGGCCAAAACTCTATATCCAAATAAGGTCAAGTTCTGAAGTCCCAGTTGGACATGCATTTGGAGGTGAGGGGACACTAATCAACTCACTACAACATCAAAAATTAAATTTGTTGGCAGTTTTTAAGTTTGTGCTATTCTTTATGCATTGATGTTACCCCATTATGTTATTTAAATCATAAAATTATTTAAAAGAAAAAAACTTTACTTTTTTTAGTTAGTATTGAAGTCAGAGTTTACAAGGAATGAATTTAATAAAGGACACATAACTTATAGGATTATTTTATAATATTCACCCAAAGAGTCAAATGCAAAAGAGGGCAGGAGATCTGTCCACATGCTAGCAACCCAAACGATCCAGCTGAGGGCCTGGATCCCACGACAATGTCCTGCATGAGTCCAGCTGAAGACCTTTAGCCCATGACAATGTCTCATGCAAGTCTATTTTAAGGATCTGTGCTGAGAACGCCCAAAGGCCAGTGGCAGAAGCTAGAAAGTCTGTGCCAGTGGGATGAAGGATCTGTGCCAGCAGGCTGAGGGATCTGTACTGGAGCCAGGAAGAGACACTCAAGGTAAGGACCAGAGCTCCCCCACAAAAAACCACAGCTATCCTCAGTGACAGTGAGGACTCAAGCTCATCTGACAATGAGAACAGCTGAGTTCATATCAGGAGAGCTGGCATGACAAGCTTCTCCAGCAGAATCAACAGCACCATCTTCCCCTCCAGTTCTCTTTTTATGCTGTTGGCAACAATCCTCAGATGGTCCTTCCACACCCAGAACCACGTCGACTCAGTTCATCCGAGTGTTACAAGTCGACCATTAGTTAATCCAAGACAGTTAGATAAAAAGACAAAAAGAGTTCTAGAGATAGACGGTAGTGAGGATTGGACAACAATATGAATGTAATTAATGCTGTTGAACCAAATATTTAAAAATTATTATGATGGCAAATTTTATATTATGTTTATTTTACTTGCCCTAACTTAACAGAACTTTTAAAATTCAAAATTTTTTAATGAGGGTAAATAACAATGTTTTATGTACAGATTAGGAAGTGTTAGTAATTTTTGCCTCTAGGAACAAGGTAAATGTTTTGCTTAATTTGGGGTCTTTGTGGGAGTTTTCTTGGGGGAGATGGAGGAAAGCAGCAATATTACAAAAGAAAATGCAGTGACCTAGACACATTACTAACGTTTTAAATTAGTAGCAGGCTAGGAAGGGAGAAGCCTTTCTATTTTCATACCTTTACACCTATTTTTCTCATTTTTTGGACAAGAAATGATCTTTCTCACTTTGCACTTGGCCCTGCAAATTATGCAGCTGGCCCCATTTCCTTTCTCATTCAAAATTCCTATATGTCCAAAAACATGTAAGAAAAATAAATTCTTAACTATTTTTCAAGGGAAATAAAAAGTTAGTTAGAATAACAAATCTATGAAGAATAACAAAGAGATGGAAGGAAATACGACTGCATTTTAATGCTCAAAAACATGTGCCTAAGGAGATCTAGTACCAAGGATGGGATAGGCTTGGGGAAAGGCTACAGCAGTAGAGTCAGGCAGCTTGACCAGCTACTCTCTCTTCTCCATCCTCTCTGGACCAATCAGAGAGCAGGAGGAGCATCAGTACTGGAGATTGGGTCTGGCAAGGGGGTTAGAGGAAGATCCCAGGACGCTAATGCCATGTGGGAAGAACACAGGTCCATCTCCTAGCAAACATCCTACAACAGGTTGAATTTATCTTATTCCAAATGCTTGGGACTAGAAGTATATCAGATTTCACTCTTTTTTGAGGGGGGGAAGATTTAGAATATTTGCATACACATAATGCATAAGATATCTTAAGAATAAGACCCAAGTTTAAATAATGAAATTCACACATATGTAGCTTGAGGGTAATTTTTTTCTACAATACTTTAAAGATTCTGTGCATGAAACCAAGTTTCACGAATGGCACCTTTCACGTGTGATCATGTCTGTACTAAAAAAGAAAAAAGTTTTAGATTTTGGAGCATTTTGGAATTTACATTTTGGCATTAGGGATGCTCAACCTGCACCTAGCAGAATATCCCTCTCCAGAATTTCTAAAAATAGGTTGAAGTAAACTTATAAAGCTTGCATAAACTGAACTCTCGGGTAAACATAGAAAAAACTAAAATCTTAATCCGAGAGTTTTAAAAAATCAATAGTTGAAGATATTAGCTGAATGGATACAATAAAAATGTAACTTAAAAATTACAAAACAACAGGTATAAAATTCTCCCAGAGAACATATAAAAAGAAAGTGAGATAAGGGGCTGGGGATTTAGCTCAGCAGCACAGCACCTGCCTGGGAAGCGCAAGGTCATGAGTTCGATTCCCGATACCAGAAAAAAACAAAACAAAAAAGAAAGTGAGATAAAACAGGTGAAGAAAAAGTTGAAGAGATATGAAAGGCATCTGTTAAAATGTTGATGAACATGTAAGTTCCAAAAAGAAAGAAAAGATAGTCATAATACTGCAAAATAAAAAAGCTATTGAATCTTGGACAGGATAAATAAAGTAGACCTAGAAATTTAAAAAAAAGAAACATGGAAAATTTTCAGAAAGCCAGGAATAAAGAGAAGTCTTACCAGAGCATAGGAGTTGGAAATAGATAGTCTACTTAGATGAAAGAACGAGATTAACGTTGGAAGTCTTGTCAGCAACACCAGAGGAAAGGTGGCAACTGCGCAATGCTGTTCTATCTTCTGTTAGGAATCTCAAAAAACTAAGACTTTGCTTAGACAAGTAATGATAAACCCAGATAGTATAATACTGCTTGATACTCCATTCACTTTACTCTTGTAGGAGAATATTTAATAACATCAAAAAATAATTAAAACTAAAAATCAATAGATCCCAAAACTTCTGCTCTTGTGAAATTCTAAAAGTATACTGAGAGCATAGAAAAATCATCAAATTTTGGATAAAGGTGTTCAGTCTTTGCAATAAAAAAACTAAAGAGGGGCTGGGGATTTAGCTCAGCGGCAAAAGCGCCTGCCTGGCAAGCGCAAGGTCATGAGTTCGGTTCCCGGTACCGGAGAAAAACCAAAAAAAA
>NW_004955415.1:16578716-16642872 GCF_000276665.1 Chinchilla lanigera | reverse complement strand
CAGGTGCCCAGAACAGAAGATGCTCAATAAACTAAAAAAAAAAAAAAAAAAACTAAAGAAAATAAAGGTAACTGCTCTATATTTTAGATGACACAAACTCAAGTGAATTGATGTTATCTGTATTATACTAATTGCTAGTACCTGTAAATCTGATCTAAAAGAGTTTAGAAATGCTGAACTCATTTGCACTTTTTTAAAATTTATTTTAAAAATAAAAGAAGGAAAACATTAACAAACAGACAACCATTTACAAAATAGCATAAGAACAATACAAACAATACAGAGTTACAGACAAAGTGGTAGGAAATTAACAATGGTCGTTGTATTACGTATTGATATATCTTCAAAGTGGTACTTTTTTTAGATTTCTTACATTGGTGCTATCTAAATGCAACCATATAATTCATTCCCTTTCAGTGAAAGGAGATGCCGTCCGTGAGTATATCAGGACACCAAGCATACACCAGAACTGGAACAGGCAAACCAGTATATACGGCCACCTCGTCATTAACGATAGCCACTGGGACACAGAACTGTACCTTTATCAATAATGTTTACCATTTCCTTTTAGACAAGAAGCATTCTTTTCATTATATGCTGCACATATATTTCTTGAATCTCAGGATAAGACTGGCTTTTGATAAAACTAAGAAAACTAATAGCATTTTAATTATAAAATTTGCTTTCATAAAATAGGTATGGATTTTTTCCCAAAAAGCCAAAGAGAAAATCCAAGTAGTGAGGTTACCAACAACCAAACAAGATGAAACAAGGTACAGATGCCAAGTAGAGAAGTCCTTAGCCAAGAGCAAAAGAGGAAGATTTCCATAAAAAGAGAGAAGGACAAGAATCAAACAGAAATATCATGCAAGCAGTTGCTGCCAACTTGGAAAGGAAGTCCCGAGGGGATTGTGCAGAAAGATGTTAAGCTACAAGACAGAATTCCTTGGCTTTGATAAGACAGCAGTTCCTCCAGTGGTTTGCCATGTCTCAGTCAGTTTACAGGCATGGAGGCGTCCTGACAGTGCAGGAGTTGCCCAGGTAGGGAGCAAGTTCGTCTGCAAGCTGACTCCTCTCCTTCCACCCCACCTGTCTTACTGAGGCTACTTCTCCCTCCTCGCCACCTGGCCCCTATCTAGGTACCCAGTGCTAACTTACATAAGTTACTAATATTCATACATTTAAATAACAGCCAGTTTTAAGTCCTGCCATACCATTTGCATTTTAGCTGTAACAATTTATATTTTCATTCAAAGGGATTCATGAGCTGAAATCAGAAAATGAAAGCAAAGTTTCTGGGTATTCCCCAAATTGCTGGTTCCCTCTTCCCCAACTAGAATACCCAGGCTGAGAAAATCAAAATCAGTACAAACCACTGATGAGAACAAAGGAAACTCCCAAAGGTTCCAAAGCCTTTGAAGTCCTCTGACCTGATATAAAAAGCATTGAATCATACATCTAGGAGTCTGGGTTCTAGTTGGGCTTTGAGGTGGACTGGCTGTGCAAACTGCTCTCAATCTACCAATGTCCCAGTGGTCACATTTGCTTCAAAAAAGGGACCAAAGTCCTGTCATGACAATGATATAAAACCAGAAAGAGAGTGTCACCAGTTTACAGCAAAAGCATTGACATGTTTGCAATAATTTACCAATGATAAGAGTCCTCTCTGCTCACAGATGCCGTATCTGCAAATTTACCTACTCACTAAAGTTTATTTGTAACCCCAGAATCAATGCAGCATTTCATGACCATTTGTGGACATTCACAGAACAGCACAATATTTGAGTCAAATGAACTGCATGTTCTCCACTGAGGTCAAGAGAGGGACACTCTACCTGCTTATTTCAGTTCTCACAGTGTACACAAGGTATCCTTTTTGCAATATATTTAGTGCCACTTTTTTTGCTATTTTTGTCCTTTGTGTTGGGGATTCCCTTGTTTAAAATGGTCCTCCAGGCATCATGCTGAAGTATAGTTAGTGTTCCTAATCACTGTAATGACTACCATGTGCTTACACAAAAAGGGAAAAAAAAAAAAATATATATATATATATATTAGGAGGCTTCATTGTGACATAAGTTATAGTGTTGTTGGCCCTGAGTTCAATGTTAATAGGTCAATTATATATTAAATAAGTATTTCAATAGAACACACACATAAAATAATTTTATATATTAATTCATTGATAAAAACATTGTAACCGCAGGCTCATGAGGAAACTAACTCTATATTCTTCCCAGGACTAATGCTTTGGTACATTACTTTCTATTTCAGTGATCAGGCAGACTTCTATAGAACATACCTACTGCAAATGAAAATCAACTGAAATTTAAGGAAGAAAAAAAAAAAGAGATAAAAGTACAGACATAGTGAAGAACAAAGTAAGAAAGAGCTTCTCATTTTATTGCCCAAACAAAACTACCTTCAAAATATTTACTACTCTTGTTATTATTACCAATTCAGTTATTCTTTAAGAGCGTGGTCTCCCTTGAAACCAAACCAGCTGGGTTTGCGTTGGTTTTTCCCAGTGCCACCCTGCAAACAGAGAGTGACATGTATCCCCTTGCCTTTGAAAGACAGTGACTAGGAATCATACTCAGGTAATAGGGGAAAGGGAAGCACAATGATACAAGAATGATAGCAAAGTCCTGCCTTCAAATAAGCAGGGATAACCCCAAACCAGTTGGAAACCATGGAAAGCCTTAGGCAATGTTGCGGTTATTACACACACTTGGTCTCAATGTCTTTTATAGCCAGCTCCCCTTGTAGAGTGACCTGCACCTTCCCTGTAGTCTTGACCTGGTAGTAACTTGTGCCTCCCCAAGGATTACCTTTCAAAACCTCAGACCCACAATCTCTGTTGACACCAAAACAGCATGACCCTCAGCTTCACAGAAACCTCACTTACCTTAGACTTAAGCTGTATTAATCAGGCAAGCTTTGAAATAGCACAAAATTCAGCATGAAAATTACAGCAGATCCATAAGCTTCAAGCCTATGATCCAGCCAAGCAATGAACAATTTACATAAAAATGATTTTTTTAAAAAAGGAATATGGCTTCATTTCAGTCACTCACTACATCCTCCCTCTTCACTGCCTACAACATTCATGATTATTAATGGTTATGAGCAGGGGTATCCAGATCTTAACATTTGACTAAAAGAATCTTTTAGGTAACCTTAAAGAATGAATTTTATACTTGTTTACTGTGGTTGCTTCTCTTTGGTTGCTTCTTTTAGAGTGGTTGATAAGTAAGTTTCCAGAATTGTGTTACTTAAAAAAAAAAAAAAAATTATTTTCTTAAAGCTGTTGCATTATCTTTATTCACTAAGTAGGAAATCTCAATCTGAATTTCTAAAATCTATGGCTCCATCTACTGGCAACCTCCAGTACTGCTTTATATTGCATCACAGTAGCTTTGCTACATAAATATAAACAAGTATGATGAGTACCAATATTAAAGTACACTTGATGTGATATACACAAAGTACTTTTGTATCTTAAAATCACTCACACCATTAAAAACCAAAAATCTTCCTTGATGGCTTCTCCAGTTGTCATCTATTTCCTCCTTTGGTTTTTATCAACTATGCTACCTATCAAACAATCCAGGCATGCGGTGCCCAAATCTTATCTTACACTTACATATCCCATCCACTCTTTTAGTTAGTTGCATAGCATGCACTAGGTTCTCAGGGATTAAATGCTTGCACTATACCTTAGAACAAAATTGTTTTCTGTTTGGAATATAGGCATTTCAACAAATGTTCTCTGCTGATTTCAATCATATAACACAACTGGTCCTCCAAGGGCAATAATGTTCCTTTGTATCTTTCACTCAGGAAGAAGATAACTAGAGTTCTTGCCTTAATGAAAACTACGGTGTAAATAAATATAAGTGCTCTAATAACTATCTGCTGTTGTTTCAGTTGTTGTAAAAGTCTCATGGGAGTTTATAATTACAAGAAAACACATGCCTATATTGTTTGATGTGTATTCCCTAAGCCCTGAGCGCATGATGAACAGGTGGTTGATTCACAACTGAGAAATCCAGGGAGTAAAAATCTGGCTCAAGTGTTCTATGACAGCAGAGTGGAAGGGACTGAGGGGAAGAACAGGAATCTGAAAGCAGTGAAACAGTTGGAAGCACCATGCCTCGCACAGCATCACTCTCCCCACCCCCCCGCAGGTATCTGAGGCGGGTCCTGGCTTGAGAATGGGAGTAATAGGAACCTGAAGTATAGTTTAGACTTTTTATTATTACATAAGTCTGGAAATGTTAACTACAGAGAGTAGACTATCCTTGAGAATCATGACACAAGAAGTTTTTATTATGTGAAAATAGCTATAAAAACAGGGGGCTTCCTGCACATTACCCAAGGGGCAGGAAAAATCCTAGCACAAAGAATAAGTTGCCTACTAAAGGCATCTTATGAGTCTTGCTCACTTAAAATACCTTTCCCGCTAATATTTTATTCAGATTTTTTTCATGTTTATTTGTAAGTATAGTTTTTTCTCTGCTTTCTTTTCTCAAACTATATCAAGTGTTAGTTTTAAGGTGATGATACCTTCATAAAATGGATATATGAACTTCCTCCTTTTGTGCTGTAGTTGGGATAATTTAGGCAATCTGCAAGCTGACTCTTACTTAAGGCTATTTTTTAAAAACCTGCTATAAAATCACTTGAGGCATTGCCTTTTTAATGGTGTATCTTTATTTTATACACATTTGCATAATGATTAACCACTGAGTTTTCTACCTCCACTGTGCTCAGTTTTAGCTGATATTTTGTTAGGGCATCGTACATTTCTCCTAGATTTTTAAATTATTGCCAGAGAATTATATATAACACATTCATATCATTCTTTATTCTACATCTATGAATATATTTGTTTTCTCATCCTCATCGTACTTTTTCTTTAATTATTTTTGGCAATGGTTGGTTTATTTTGGATATTTTTGTAGTCTATTTCACATTATATGAATGCCTTTTAAACTATTTTATATTCCGTCTATTTAATTTCAGATTTTATCTGTATTAACTTGTATTTCCTCCTTTTTATAGCTGTGATTACATTTTTTTTTATTTTTTAGGTTGTTGCTTCCAAATAATTTCTCCCTATTCCTTCATAGTACCCAGTGAATTTGCCAACAGGATTTCCCACCAACAGTTCTTCCTCCTATCATTCCTCCCAGTCATCTTGGCTCACTCCTTGAAGATTTCAGAACTTGGCTCCGCCTTTCTCCCTCCTATCTAAGCGTCCACTCTTCTCAATGGTTTCACCATCCATGCAGGGGGTTTACCCACTGCCCTGCACCTCTGTGCCATGACTTCCCTGCTTCCAGCAGTATTTGTCTCTACCTCAGCCTCCCATACTTTTATCACAACATAGGACGTGGCATTGCCAATATTTGCACTGCCTCCTAACTACAGATCTCCAGAATGATGCTCTCTGATGCCTACTTCTTATTTTTCCATCTTCTATATAACACTTCCATCCATTAATATTTCAATCTCATTGATCCTACCATTTGTCTACAGTCTATTATTCTCTTCATGTCCCCAACTCCCTCACCCCCCAGGTAGAGTCCATATCATCATTATAATTACTTCCTTCCTATACCCCCTTGATTTCTTAGTCTCTACATTTCTCAATAATCACTGAAAAAATTCAAACTCCAAATTTACCTCTGCCTATTCCATTCTGTCTTAGGAGAAAACCTCACAACTAGACACATTAATTATCCTAGAAATTTACATTGAGATCTGCAGCAATCCTTTGGAATCACTTAACTGTTCTCCTACACGCATCATAAATTCCAAAATTAGACTCCCTCTCCTCAAACCTCCCAAACCCCTACATACTCCTCACTCTTGGTGAGCTCCATGCTATTTCACCGAAAAGAAACACATACAAACCTAAGTCACAATGCTGCCTGATTTTCTGCTATAAAGGATGAACTATTCCTGCTCCAATCTAAAACCCAGCCCTCCGTGGCCACCACCCCAACACTTTTTCAATAATCCATTTTATCTGCTGTGTCATCAGTTTCTTAGATTATCACCATCACTGTGCTATAATATCAATCTTTATATAAAATGAAAGAAAATCTCTTGACTCCATGTCACCTTGTAACTCCTCTAAATTTCTCTGTTTTCCTTTATAGCAAAAGTCCTTCAAAAAGATATTTTAACTTGATTTCTGTACTCTTTATATCCCATTCTCTTCTCTGCCAAAATCAGACTTTTGTCTCCAAACGAATCTACTGTGTATCAGTTAGGGTTCACTGAGGAACAAATTTAATATAAAAATATTCATGATATATAAAGGATGTACAAGGAAGGTTTACAGTGACCGCCTGCAGAGTCAGGTGTGGAAGAGTGCAAAAGGGGTGCCAATGAGCAAGCTGGAAAACTGAGGATCCAGTCAGAAGTCAGAGGCCTGGAGCTCCCTGTGGAGTCCTGTGTGAGTCCTTATCAAGAAGTCAAAGGATCTGCACTGGAAGGCTGAACAGTCTGCACTGGAAGGCTGGAGATGAACATCCAAAGGCAATCGTGAAGACTGGGACTCCTCTGAAAAAGCAGAAATGAGATTTCTTTCCCTTTTTATTCAATCCAGGATACAAGCCTATTGGCTGATGCCAGCACCCCTAGGATGGGTCTTTCCTCTTCAGGAAGTTCATCCTCTGGACACACTGCAGCTAGCTATCAGACTTGTTCTTACTTAGTTTAAAGGAATTTTATCGCCTATTAGCCAAATTCAAGGGTCAATTTTCAACACGGTTGATCTCTCCTTGAAATATTTCTTCTCTGGCTTCCAAGCTTCCTAGTATATTATGTTCTAATATTTCACAGGCAACAACCTCTGATGTACAAACATGTAAATTTAAACATGTGATTTCTCTTTCTAGAATTAAAGTTAGTCTCTATTTATGTATTTGCCCTACCTGATGACAGGAAATATAGTTAGTTGATTTTCTGGTTCTTTGTCTACTGTATACCCACTGAATGTAGGAGAGTTCCAGGGTTCAGACTTCCCCCTCTCTCCTCTCTAGCTGCACCACATAGTCATAAATCCTTTTGTGCTGTGGACCCTTCTATACCTTGAGAAGCTTCTGAACCCCTTTCTTAAAATATGTACAAAGGCATACGGTAAAATATATACAACTATAAAGAAAACAAATTGTATTGACATACAGTTGTCAAAATATTTCTAAAACTTCTCATGACATACTTTTTCAATGCATCAAATTTTATGATCAAGAAATAGGTTCAATAACCACTGTGAGACCAGGTATGGTGGTGCATGCCTGTAATCCCAGCACTAAGGAGGCTGAGGCAGGAGGATCATTGCAAGTTTGAGACTGGCCTGGGCTACAAAGTGAGCTCAAGGCCAGCCTGAACTGCATAATGATACCCAGTCTGGGAGAGACAAAAATAAATAAATAAATAACCACTGTGATTTCCCAAAGTAATAGTGATAAATTTAAAAAAAACAAAAAGTATTTCAGGATATCTGGAATAACTATAATATAACATAAAAGACCACTTACTTCTTTTGAGGACCAAGTCATAGGTATTATAAATACTGCTATGGTTTGTAGCCCATGTTCATAAAATAAGTAAATGCTAATTCTTATTTAGAGGCTAATGAAAATAAAGATGTAATTTTAATCTAGTTCACAGATCTCATGAGTTCTATCCATAGATCTCTTGGGGATTCATATTAAGAAATCCTTATATTTAACATTTACTCCCTAAGTGATCTTATGCAATCCATAGATTACAAAGCTATATGCCAATGGCTTCTAAACATAGCTCTCTAATCCCAGCCTCCCTCTCTTAAGTGCCAGAGTTGTCTATTGAACAGCCTACTGGATATCTCTACTTGAACGTCTGACATCCACCTCAACTATATTATGGCACACACTGAACTCTACATTTTTTACCCTCCCAAGTTCAGCAAATGGCATCACCAATCACTTAGCTGTTTATAAAAAATCAAAGAGTTACCCTTGATCACATCCCTTTCCTTAACGCTCCCAAGTCCTGTCAAATGTCTCTTCAGAACACATCTTGAATCTGGCCACTTCTCATCATCTCCACTGCACCACCCTGTCCCTAGCCACCATCATCATTTGCCCAGAGGATGCAGGAAATTTCCCAATGAATCTCTCCGTACCTTCAGTCCAACTCCCTATAGTCTTTCACCAAAAGGCAACAATAATGCCCTTTATAAGCATAAATAGAACCAAATGACCCCTCTCCTAAAAGCCTTTCAAATGGCTTCCCCTTACAGAAGAATAAAATCCAAATTCTCAACTCATCATGGCTTTGAGTGGCTCTGCATGATCTCTCATTTCTACATCCTCATCTCCTACCACTCTGCCTTACTCGTGTTGCTCTAGTGACACTGGATATCTTGTTGTTCCCTAAGCACATCAAGCTCAAATCAACCTCAATATCTTTGCATGGATTATCATTCAACTTGACATCTTTAGGTGGCACACTTTCTTGCCTTAGTCAGGCCTCTGCTCAAACATTACCTTCCCAAAGAGTTTTCTCATGACCTCCCTCTAAAATAAGCCTGTATTAGTCAGCTTCCCATTGCGGGGACAAAACGACCAACACTACAACTTAAAGGAGAGCTTTATTTTGGCTCACAGCTTCAGAGTGTTCAATCCACAGCCATCTGGCTCCGAAGCATGAATGATATAGGAAAGGGCATGGTGAAGAAAAGCCGCTCACCTCATCGCAGCTAGGAAGCAGAGAGAAAAGAGAGGAGCCAAGGAAAACAAGACTCTTCCAGTTTACACCCTCATTGATCCACCTCTGAATATGAGACTTTTGCAAGACATTTGAGGTCTAAACCATAACAAAGCTCCCAATGTCCTAGCTCTCTTTACAGTTATACTCATTTTCACAGTTCTTATTACTACCTGAAACAGTGTTACTTATAGATTGTATTTGTGGCTAAGAACCATTTTTGTAAATATTCCATCAATAGATTTTCTGCCTAATGAGCACAAAAATTTGATACTGGAAGTTCCATCTTGCTCCAAATATATAAAATATTTTTTTAAAATAAATAAGTAAAAACATACCACTGAGCCTAAAAGTAAGAGAGTGAAAAATTCTAGTGCCACAAACAAAGAGGAAACTCATATCCAAAGTCACAGAGCTGAACAAGAAGGCCAGTGGCCTCTGAGGACACTCAAGCTTAAAAGATATTTTAGAGTTTTGGCTAAAAAGCCAACAGCTGGGAAAGGCATTCTATCCTTGAATAGACTCTAGAAAAACTACCATTGTCTAGGGTTATGATACAGAGTGCAATACGTGCCCCAGGCTCTGGTGGGGAAAATGTCACCAGAGTTTCAAAGACCTTAGCCATATTAGACATATACACAAACCTACATGGTACATAAAATCCAAGTGAAAAATACCTGTTGAAAAAGTCATTTGGAGCAGTAAACCCAGGAGAAACTATAATGCAAACACCTCAGGAAGACTGTTCAACTTGAGGAATGCAGGGGACTTTTGAGAAAAGTATCCTCTACCCAAAATGAGCCCATTCAAAAATAACAACACTCACAAAAGAAACTCTCCAGCATGCACCAAAGAAAACTTCCACCATGAGAGACATTCAGCAGATGGAACAGATGGAATTCACAAATGGTGAGTCCACCTACTAAGAGCAAGAGATCATGCTGCTAAATCTGAAAGAGGCTCTAAAATAAAATTTTTTAAAATGTTTAAAGGTATTTAAGAAATAATAAAATTCATAAAGAAGAATACTTAGTCCATTCTAAAATAGACATTAGAGTTGCCATAACTTTTGTCTCTCATTCTATCCTCCTCTTGTACCTTATAGCCCCCAAATAGTTGCCATGAATGTAATTATTCATTGCTCCCCTCCTGTGTGGGACAGGGATATAGACAAGGGCATGGAGGAATTCTATGCAATAGAGATTTTTAACACCTGTGAAATTGATATCATAAGACTTTAAGTTTTATGGGCCAAGGTAGTGGAAACCACTACATACTAATAGAGCCTTTGATTCACAAAATATTATTTTTTAAAATGTAGAATAAAATTTTAAAAGTTAATAATAACTCTCAAGAATCCCCACTAAGTTGTAGGCCCATTTCAGAGCTAATCCCAACAAAGGATAATCCCACCAGTGCAGATAAAACATCAAAAGAAAATACAGCTTCTAAGTTCAAGGTTGCAGTTTAGCAGCCTTGTGACTTGGGCTAACTCTAGTTCTAGACTGGATCATTTACCCTAGTAGAAAGCAAATAAGGCCAATGCAGGAATATGTTTTCCACAACACAATTCAAAACAAACACATGTGCTACTTAACACTACTCACTAGATATGAAAAAGGTCAAAGAAAAATTCTAGAATTAAACAATAAAGTATTAAAAATGAAACACTATGTAATAGACTAAATAAAGCTGATATAGATTTGGTGAATCAGAAAACAGATCTGAGAAAATCACCCTTAACATGGTGCAAAGAGGCAGAAAAAATAAAAAAAGAAGAATATGTAAATATCCTTAGTTGTACATTTTTAGAAAACAAAAAAATATTGCAAGTTAATAAGCTAAAAACTTCCATTTAGGAAACTAGTCAAAGAAAACCAGAATGACTGTAAAATATAAATAAATGGAAGGAAATAATAAAACTAAAAAGCAGAAAACAATGAATTAAAATACAAAGAAATATTGCAGATAGTCAAATATTATCTAAATGCTAGTTTTTAGAAACAAATCTAACAGCTCATTTTGGGGGAGGCACAATAAAATGCCTGTTGGGATATAAACAGCATAATTTCTGTATACAAGGTAGGATACAAAATTTTCTACATATCTTGTAAGCTTGTTGACTGTAGTGGCAAATTCCTTCACATCTTTGCTCACTATTAGTTCACTCTTATCTTAAGTATCTCACCAACATATTGGTATTAATCATTTTTTCACATATTTTTAGAAGATTTGTTTCACATGTTTATATTTTACATTTTTAAAAAAGAAAGTCATGGATATGTTCATTTATATCTTTGGGTTCTAGTGTCTGATGAAATTCAATTTTCAATCTCAGCTTAGGTCTTCTATTCTTTAATTCTATGGTTATAAGCATTTCTCTTAATTTTATTCAAAAATCAGATATAGAAAAACCTAAAACCACTTCAGTTTCAAGTACCACCACGTTTATAACCAAAGCACTAGTTCTTACTGGAAAATTAAGGCATTGGGTCCTCTTTACTTCTTCCCTTTTGTAAGAACTACAAATAGACATCATGGATACAATTTTCATGTAGCTTTCACCTTTGTAAAACATCAGCTGAAAGAAAATCTTATATGAAAGTGGTCAATCTATTAATGAAGAAGAGTCAGTATTCACAGGTGTTATCAATAAGTAGCAGCTTTTACTGGTCAAAATGTAAAATCCCTGTACATGTTGACTACAAAACTGGCATCAATTCTCTAACCCTCCTTAATCTATACCTTTCATAATGCATCTTTGTTCCAGGTTCTACCAAGAGGCAGGATAGTTTCCCCTCTTTTTGAATATGAACTTGATCTGACTTGCTTTGGCCAACACAATATGCTGGAAACAACACTGTGTCCACTCCAAGGTTAGACCCCAAGAGGCCTTGAAAATTTCCACTATCTCTTGGACCTCTGCTTCCACTATTAGAATGAAGCCAAGTTAACTGGCTGGAGAATGAGGCCATGTGAAGCGGGGAAGCTTCTAGTTGACTACAGAGGCAGGGCAAACCCAGACAAAGGCACCAAGACAGGCATGTAGCTGTTTACTATTGCACGGCATTGAAATTTTATGATTGTTTTGCAGTGTTACAATGACAATAGGTAACTGGAAATTTACACAAAACATTAATGGAATGGGGTGGGGCATAAGTTCACATTCATGAAACTTACTCATATTTGTTTTTGACATGTTTTGGTGAATAAGATCTTTGCTTTATTGGACATTTTGTGAATTTATGTTCATTTTGTCCATTTGGCAGGGGAAATAATTTTTGTCTTCCTGCTTCCTTAACAGGCAACTTTTGGGGACTTAAATTGAAGGACTGCAGTCACAGTCACTGCTATCATCCAACTTCTCGGACATCTCATGTCCACAAGGGCAAATATAGCTACCTCCTTGCTAAGTGGATCAGCAGAGTCAAACATAAACTTAGGAACCCTGCCAACACCCACCACCAACATGCAGATGTAGAACTGATGTTTTATTGCCTTGAGGCAGTAAAAGCCAGCAATTCTGGAAAACACCCACATCTCTAGAAAGAAAGAAAACATATACAACCATCCTCATTCTGATCAAAACCTCATCTCAAATGAAGTGGGAATAGAGGCAATGGGCTGATTACATTCAAGATTTCTAAAAATCATGTGGTTTGTTTTCTTTCATTTCTGATACTGTGCATAATTCTAGGGGCAGAAAGTATTTTCCAAGTTGGGAAAAGAAAAAAAAATGATGCCAAACAAAATTCATCGGTGAAAAATTGAAGATTACAGTGTTGTTCCCTTCATAACTACAATACCTATTTTTTTCAGACCATGTATATTTCACATTAACCCTCCATGAATAAATTTAAGTAGCACATCAAGCAAACAGATGAAGTACATGCCCAGCCACCTTATCTTTGAAAGAGGCAAACACCTTCACTGGAAGAAAGATAGCCTCTTTAATAAATGGTGCTGGAAAAACTGACTTTCCACATGCTAAGGATTAAAACTAGAACCACTATCTTTAACCATGAACTACACTAAAATCTAAATGGATTGAAGATCTAAATATTAAAACAGAAACATTAAATCTACTGGAAGGCAGACTAAGTAGAACTCTTGAAGACACTGGTGTAGGCAAAGACTTTATGAACAAATCCCAGTCACACAGGAAATGTCACCAAGAACCAACAACTTGGATCTCATCTTATTAAAAAGCTTTTGCACAGCAAGAGAAACCACCAACAGAGTGAAGAGACAACCCATAAGGTGGGAAAATTTTTGCCAGCTGTTCCTCAAAAGATTACTATCTATAACATATAAAGAAATCAAAAAATCAGACTTCCCAAATTTAAAGGCCTAATCCAAAACTGAGCATCTAAAATGAATAGATACATCTCAGATGAAGAAATAGAAATGGCAAATAATACATGAAAAAATGTTCAACATTATTAGCAGTTTGTGAAATGCAAATTAAAACAACTCTGATATTCCATCTTACTCCAGAAAGAATGCCTATTATCAAGAAATCAACCAATAACCAATGCTGACAGGGCTGTGGGGAAACAGGAACTCTTCTCCACTGTTGGTGGGAGTGTAGACTGGTGCAACCACTGTGGAAATCAGTGTAGAGATCCTCAGAAAAACTAAAACTACAGGTTCCTTTTGACCCAGCTATTCCCCTTGGTATCTTCCCAAATGAATTAAAAGCATCATAAACAGTGACATATGCATACCTGTTTACAGCAGCAAAGTTATTGGAAACAGCCCAAATGCCCATCAAGCAATGAGTGGATAAAGAAGATGTATTTTTTTTATAAAATGGAGTACTATTCTGTCATAAAGAAAGATAAGCTTGAGACATTTCTAGGTAAATGGATGCACCTTGAGACCATACTGTTATGTGAAATAAATCAGACACACAAGTGTAATTGCATTGTTTCTCTGGTGTGAGAAACTTAAAGTGAAAATAAGGCCCAAAATGTACAGTAGATATTGGGAAATAGGAAGAAAATGTTCAAATGGGAAGAGGAACAAGTGAGGGAAGAAGAAAGGAGGGAAGGGACAAGAAAAAACTAGAATAGAAGGAAAAAGTAGAAACAAAGCTTTTGTAAATAAGGAGGGGAAGAAAGGTTGAAAGGAGGGGAGAGGACAGGGAAAGAAGAAGCAAGATATCTCATGTACAGGTACAAATCCCATATGATGAATGTGATCATTATGTACTCTAAAATGTATCCCCCCTAAGGAAAAAAAAAAAAACAAAACTAGAAGGAGACCTAAAACTGACCATATAAACTGCTTCACATGGATCTCAGCTAATTGGTCTTACTTTTTTTTCTAAATTATTTTTGCAAAGTGAACACATGTTTACTATAGAAAATACAGGCAAGAAAAGTGGAAACTAAAAATCATCCTTAATTCTAATAGCAGATTGCTTTTTATATAGTCTTTTTCTAAATATGTATCCTTTTAAATATATTGGTAGTGAATATATTTTACCAAAATTGAAGAATATTCTATGTGCTCATTTTTTCTACTTACCATTATATTGCAAAACCTTTCTTCATCATTAAAAATTGTCTCACAGGATCATTTATTATATAAGTATACCATCATGTGAACAACAAATTTCTCAATACTACACATTGATGTCATTGAAATTCTTTCACTGTCCTTCTCACTGAACTGTTGCACACATCTATGATCCCTTTAACAAATTCTTTGAAATCAACCCTATTAATATATATTTCCAGCTATCCTTAACAGAATTTACAAAACAATCCTTATCTCCCAGGATTAGAATTTGTCTGTGAAGATCACACTGGTGTTACAACATTAATTCAAGGGCTGCTCTCCTTGGCCCTCTGCCTTTCATGACTTCACCCACATGCATTGTTTACATTTACATTTACATTACATTGTTTACAGATGCTCTGCAAATTGGAGGAGTAAGAACAGTTCCCTCTCTGCTCCTCTCTTCCTAGTCTTAGCAGTCTCTCTCCCAAATTAAAGGCTTCTATGTTCTCATCCGCCCCTCCCCCATTACCAGATTAAAAAGTTAAATTATGAACCAATTCTTACCAAATATTAAAGTGTTTAGAAATGTCAAGGTGTGGTCATTTCAGTATTACAGATATCATCTATGAAAAAAGTCTATCACAAAAACATAACTTCTAAGCACCAGGAATCTGTCTATTTAGGAAATGTAATGGGAAAGAAGAGATTCTGGTATGCCTGGATTTAAGGACTGTGTAGGATTAAGTTTAAAAAATGCAAGTAGCAAGTGGAAAATAAGATGTACAATAGGCTCCATTTGTAGTAGGTGTTTGTGTGGTGGGCCATAATTTTGCTTTTAAAATTATGGAATAATTCTACAAAGACACATAAGAAAGGAGTAAGAGTGGTTGATTTTGAAGAAGAAAACCAGGTGTTGGCAGGCCAAACTGAGTAAAAGATATACTTGAAATCTGACATATAATTATGTTTTTACAGTTATCTATTTCATTATATATTATATTCACATAAATATTCATTACATATTACATATGTGTCATTATATGGAAATATAATATATAGAAACAAAACAGAAACCCTTTCTTGCCTTAAAATTTTTATACCTGAGTATGCACTCTATATTCCAAAACATTTTAATCAAATTAAAAACAAAGTTCATGAAATAAACTACTACTTGCTTCATGAATAGACAGCTTCTACAAAGGTTGGAAAGAAATGTTTGTGAAAAATTATATGAACCCATTCTCCATGCACTCCAGAGAAAGGCAGAGGCCAAGATACTTTGGCCAGAAAGAGTGTCATCCAGCTTACTAAAAAAAAAAAAAAAAATCATCAGCTCAAATGAAAAGAGGAGCAATTATTGAAAATAAAGGAGGGACAAAGGGGGCAAAGTCCATTCTTTTCAACCATGACGAATACGCACTCTTCTCATCCAGTGACTGCATTAAAACTATTTTCTTGTTTCCTATCTATAGCATCAACACTCAGTTTAGAATGGAATGAAGAGGAAAAGACCAAAAGACACATCAACATATTCTTCTGGCAGATAACCATCAGTGTAAGAGAAAGGAGCATTCAGAAGATCAATTTTCAGTCCCCAAGACCATTTACTTCACACTTCTGTCATCTCTGGTTGCCTTTCCAGCAATCTGTCAACAGTTTCTATCTGCCAAAGACACACATTTAGCATCCACAAGCAATGATAAAAGACATTCAGCTCCCCACCTATGCAGTTTATGTTGAGCTCTAAAAATAAAACTGTATATTCTCAAAGAAAAAAAAAAGCTAATGGAGCCTTTTTGAATGTGAAATTTTTGCATTTTACAAAGCAAGTAATTAGCATGTGAAGACAGCCGTTGATGTCTCACACATCTTCTCAGGTAGCAATATTCAGGCATTTCTTCGTGTATTGCCCTCCCATTACAGAGGACTGGGGAAACTAGGGTAGAGGGAGATAAGAAATGCCATTAAGAAGACCTTTGGCTAGTGGAGAGGAACACAGTGGTGCACTGTCATTTACAACTGAATATAATCCATGTCCTAACCAAAGTGTGCCCAGGATGTTGTAGGAGCACCACAGAGGCAGAACTTGGCCCAGCAAAGTAAGGAAGGAGAAAGATGAAAACTTAGAGGAAAAAAAAAAACGCCCCAAGGATTCCACTGTGGATACTGGTGACCTGCTAAAATTGTTACTTCTTCTCTGTTCTGAATCTCAGGAACCACGCACACCAGGCAGAAATTCCTAGGTTCTGTCAGCCTGGGAGATTCAGAATAGAGAAAGAAGGCCTGACAACTGGATCTGTAGAACTTAGTTTGTTCTACATTTGTGTTTGTGTGGTAAAGACAGCTGCAGTTGTATTTGTCACCTGATGCAGTTTGCAAAACAAAAACAAAATTTTGCCAGATCCTTCTGTTTGTGAACCAAATTGTTTGCAAACAAAAGCTTTCATGAACCAAGGTACCACTGTAAAACCAAAGCCACCCCAGCAAGTAAACATTATCCATTACCCAGTAGAATTCTTACCTGGTTTGTCCAGGTTGGGACAGAGATGGGAAGCCAAGAGAGATGGATAATCTAGGTTCTTTCTTCCCCATACTGGATAGTGTCTCCAACACAGCAAATTCCACTATGATTCCCACTACCACTACTGTGATAAGATGTCAGAGTGGATGAGTGGGCCCCTCAAAGCTGATCCCTTCATCCGGTCTCTCCTGACAGACAATAGGAAGGCGTATTTGCCATTGCTAATCTCTGGTGGCTTTGTTGGTCCCCTTGACTTCTCAGCTCATTCATCACCCATGTCTAAAATTCCTCACTATTATTATTTCCTGAGTTACTAAGATCCCTCTGTTTTAAACACTCAAATTGTTTCCTAGGAATGAAGGAATGAAGAGTCCAGCAGAATCTGAGCTTCTCAAGGACAAGAATGGCCTTAGAGTTGCTTTGTCTACTAAACACAAAGAACTGATACTCCAGGAGAAGAAGAAAGAAGGGAGAGGCAAGATGGTAATCCAGGGAAGAAAAAAATGAACCATCAAGTTTAATGAAGTTACCTTCATTTTCAAACCAAAGGAACTACCTATGGCCTTTTATAGTCTCGCTTATTCATGTAAAAACCCATCATGAGCATCAACTCCTTACATGAGTGAGAAATGATTAAGTTATCCAACAAGATGCATGATGCCTAGTCACTGGGGAGAGGAAGATGTGACCTTAATAAACCTTATTTGTCAAAGGGTCTTTCTGTGATGTAGATACCCTATTGAGAAATGAAGGAAAGTCCCAGCTACTCTGAGCTGACCAGAATTCAAAGAAGAATCAAGCAGCTGCTGAAATCTGGTCTTGGCCTTATGTTGTGTATACTTCCCTAATATGAAGATAAGCTCATCTGTATTGCCCATGCTCTTAATGACAAAAGCGTACATTGTTTATCGAGGCAGGCCAGCTGGTCACTGATCACAATCAAAGGTCTAGTTATTAATTAATATCCATGTTCTATTCACCCTATTTCCCTTCTGCCTCAGAAATCATAACACCACTTTGTACCCCACAAATATATACAACTATAATTTGTCAATTTAAAACAAAGCAGCACAGAAAGAAATAGCCAAACTAAACGACTGACCGTATGCAGCATGAAGTCATAGTAAGACCTTGACCCTTCTGAAATGTGGGAGTAAAACATAAGGATCATGTTTATACCACATCAGCTTCCTGTCTGCATTGCTTATTTTTAAAGCAGTAAACATACTTGGAGTGTAGTGATGTAACCTGTAGAAGAATTCCTAAGAAATAGGACACAATTTCTGTAAATCTTCAGAGGGGTATTAATGTGAAATTCTAAACACGGTATGGGCATGCTTTTTTCCCTTGGCTCATAGCTTTATAGGTTTGTAAAAATGTATGAGATGTTTTTTGGTGATCTGTTTGTGATCCTTGCCCCATATCAGCAGAGCTAAAATATAAAGATCATATTGCTAATTGCACACCTCCAGTTATTTGACTAGCAGGATTTTTAAGTCTTCTGGGTCAGAACCAATCCACCATGTTTTCAGAATCAGTGAATATTTCTCCTACGCCTCTTTTGTATAATCTCTGCTCTGCACTGGATGATATACCAGCATGCAATGGCTTCATTTGGGGCTTTCCCAGAAACTACAAAACAGCACGGGAATCTGGGAGCCCACAGTCATTTCTGGAGCCATGAGCATCCTCAGTGCATCCTAACTCCATTCAGCTGCCAGCTGGGTTCCTGTCCATCCTTGAGTCAGCATGGTTTTGGAAAGGCCAACAGATTCAAGGGAACCAGAAGTCAGGACCGTACAGCTCCCTCCGACACACTTTTGTGACCTTCACTAAACCTTATGTAACTCTATACAGACTTAAGTGGTATAAACCCCATTTCCTCATCTGGACAATGGCTCAACAACATGAGCATAAGGAAAAGAAATTAAAACTTAAATACTGAAGAATCATTTTATTTAAAGTAAATATATTATCCATGGGGAGGTATGATCATACCAAATCACCAATTATCATCTATACCCTTGATCATGTCTTTGCACTTCTCTATGCCTTGGTTTTCTTACCTATAAATAATGAGAACAACACACTGTTTATCCCATATCCATGCATTATGGACATGCTCTGATTAACTGATAGTCTGTGCAAAGCTCTTCCCTCAGATTGTAGCAGATGGTAAGCCTCAAAAAAATGTTAGTCATCATCATTAGTAGTAATACTAAAATGGTTTACCTACATTTATTGAGTATCTATTCTGTGCAAACCACTTAAGAACATGTAAATGAATGTTGGGCAAATCTCCTAGGGAATATATGAATACTTAAAAATAATGCTATGTATACATAAAAAGCAATAATTTAATAAGTATATTCTAGGTGAAGTGAATGACACAGCATGAAGAATTTCAGGGCAGGTAGGATGGTTCTAAGGGACTTCAAACCACCTGAGCTAAGACTTGGAATTGTCAAAGTTGGGCAAAGGGACAGTCTTTGGATATTGGCCACCCAGAATGAAAGTATGGCCTTGGACCAGGCCATTTTCCTCAAGCAGGCCAATTCCCAAAGAATCCTGGCCACTGATAGATGTCTTGAGTTGCAATTCCAGTTTCTATGGGAGTAGGCATTCCATTCATGGAGAAGTATTGGAGAGTTCAGTACAGCATCTACATATGATCCCCAGAAATTAGTCAGAACAATCCTGACTGATCTAGGGTGTCCTTCTGAATAAAATGGATCTGCCCTCAACCTTCCAAGACAAATCCAAACCAGATTAGGAATGAGAGACACCTTAGAAACATCCAGAAGGGTGCTCCAAAATCTGCTGTTCCCAGAAAAGCTGACTAATTTCTGTAGTTTAACAAACTGGGCTGCCTGATTCCCCCCACAAATACATGTACTATTGATACTAAGTTGTAGAATCCTAGGAACTAGGGTTGGAAGAAATGTCAGAGTCCTCTCTTTCAATTAAACCAACTTCAACATGAATAATTGAATTTCTCCATGGGCAATCTTGGCAAGGTCACATGTGAGCCCCTAAAGGTGCTTCTTCTGTCTCTGAACTGGAACCATCTTCCAAAGCATTTGTCACTCTTCATTCCCTGCAGGGTACTTCCCACTGCATCCAGATGCTGCTCCTTCATACGGTGGAAGCAGCTCTCAAATGCACCAGAGCATTCTCATCCCTCAATTAAACCCCACATTCTGCCCAAGAAGCATGCTTTTCTCTTGCTTTACCTTCCCAAATATTCATTTCTGAAGCCCTTGCAATGTACCAGTTCCCTCACACATCATCATTACGCTACTATATCATTTTTACTATTAAAATTTTAGAAGGTTTGTTATTGTAATATGTATATGTCATAGTAAGCAACATATTAAAATATTTTGGATGTTTGTTGCAAACAATTGGAAAACCATTGAAAAAAAGAAAAGTATTCATGATGTAGCATTCATCCATTGTTCCTGCCCTCCTTTCTTTGGTAATGGTGCAATGAAAGTGTCCTCTCGCAATGGAACCCAGGATGGCCATGTGATTCAAGCAAGGGCAACTCAATTCTCCTCCTCTAGTAGTGTGAATTTGAAGGGATGCATGTAAGGCTGGATGAGTGCTTGGAGCTGATGAACTCCAGCACCAGCAGCTCTCCTTTATTTCTGATTATTCACATCTTGGAGGTACCTCTGATAGTGACCTTCCAGTGTCCAGGTGTTCTACTTTTTCACATCTATATCCTTCCCCACAACCTCCATGCCATTTTCATATTTGTTGAAATTGCTTAGCATAGTGGCTTCACTATGCTATAACCCCAACACCCAGAGAGCAACAACATAACATATTGTGGATAAAATCCTGGGCTTTTGCTTTGTGTGGACTAAAAAAGAAAGATAATTTAGATGAAAAGGAAGACTGGCAGGAAGATTTAGGGAGATAAATTTTATTCCAAAAGTGGATGAAACCATATAAACCAGTTGATGTCTTTTTATTGAACAAAATATGGTGAACATCTTGCAGGGGTCTCCTTCCAACATCTGTTTTTTTTTTAAGAGCCATGGAGTAAAACTACAGCCCAGCACTTCATAAATGCAAAGTCCAAAACACACTTCCTACCCTCCAGGAGCTCACAATTTGATTAAGGAGTTACTCAGGAACACAAACAGTAAGAACAGAAAGATCGAGAGTTTTCCCAAAACAACTAAGGCTTTAAATGCTCTAAGCAAGATCTGCCTCTCACTGCAGGCTTCACTGCTTGAGAAGCCAAGAGTGGGTGCTTTCTCCATCCACACCAGGCTTAGCTTAATCACTCACCCCTCAGCCCCTCTGGCAGCAGCTCTGTTGTTGAGTCTGGCTCTCCTCTGATCTGTCACCACCAGGAAATGTGGATCTTGCACCTCCTGAGATACCCAATGGGACGGGGAGTGATGGGAACTGAACTTTGGACCTTAAGAGTTCCCTGGTCCAGGAGGTTATCTCTAGGACAAGGGAGATTTCTGGCAGAATCAAGTCACACCTTGTCCTGACACTTCACTCACAAAGTGCTGGAGTGCTGGCTCACATCCAGTCTGAAGAGAAAACTTCATTACCCACAAATGTCCAAAAGGGACGAAGCAGGAGGCCAGAGAGCAAAGGCAGTGACTGGATGTGCCGAAGAGGCAGTGGTTACCTGCACACTGTTGATGGGAAAGTAAATTATGGAAAACCATGTGAAAGTCCCCCAACAAATCAAAAGAAAAACTATCATATGATCCAGAACCCGCACTTCTGTGCACTATAGATCCAAAGAAAATGAAATTAGTATGTCAAAGAGATACCTGCACTCCCATGTTTGTTGTAGCACTACACACAATAGTTGAGATATGGAATCAAGCTAAATGTCCATCAGTGGATGAATGAATAAGAATATGTGCTGTATATACACAATGGAATACTATTCAGCCCTGTGGAAAAACAAATGCCACATGATCACAGTTACATATGGAATCTAAACATGTTGAACTCATAGAAGCAGAGAGTAAAATGGTCACTGCCACAGGGCTGGGGGACAAGGGAGGAGTGGGTTGAGAGATGTTGGTCGAAGTATGCAAAATTGAGGTAGAGGGGATGCAAGTTCTGGAATCTATTGTACAGCCTGGTGACTACAGTCAATAATGTGGTGTTGCATGCCTGAAATTGTGAAGAAAGCAAGAGATCTTAAATGTTCTCACTACAAAACATGGTAAGCTTTGAGATGATGGGTATGTTAGTTTGATTTAATCATTTCACAATGTGCACATAGAGCAAAATATCACACGGTGCACCACGGAAGTATATGACTTTGCTGATTGCACCTAAATAAAACTGAGAAAGAAAAGAGAGCAACTGGCTATAGAAGGACCTCCTTAAGACACAATACAGAGTTCTCTCTAGAAATGCCCTGGGGCTTCTTTGTCCATCTCCTTTCACAGCACCTGTCCCCCCATGTGACCACCATCCAAGGTCTGTCTCTGACACAGAGGCTAAATTCAGGGTGTCTGGAATCACGCCTTCTGGGGACATTTGATCTTCTGGGGACATTTGATCTTCTTCTGAGGGCATTTGATCTCTATATCAGTTTTTGCCTTAAGCTGGAAAAGCTTGGGAACCCTCTGTGGTCCTCTTTCCAGATAATTCTCTGTGAACTCCCACCTTTTGCTCCCTCAAACATCCAGAAAATGCAAATTCTAAGAATCTCTAGGATGTTATCTTCCAGTCACAGCTGGATCTGCATTATACAGCCACAGACTTATGACTTCAGGCCAGAGGAGCCTCCAGCTCACACCCCCACTCCAAGGCCCCTGCAGAGTCTCCAAAATACCTTAGCTGTCCTGACCTGGGAGCTTCAGCCCAGAAAGGAGGCTTCTCACAGTGATGGAGGGCAGTGTGGCTAGGATGAAGGCAGAATAGGCTCAAAACCTAGCTGCATGATCTTGGGGCAGTTACTCAACTTCACTTATGAGCACAATAAGAAAAACAATAAGCCCCACTTTACCAGCTTATTTTGCACATTCAGTGAGAGAACAAGTATGGCTTTCATCACACTGCTCGGCATGGAGGGAAAGCTCAAATAGTGTCAGTGACTCTTTATTTTTTCCATTCCCAGACTGGCAGAAAGTCCAAAATGTGAAGTGAGAAGACCATGGTGTCCTATATCTGCCTTCCCCAACACTAATGTCATAAATCAACTCTGCCCCACAAAAAAACTTTTGTAATGGTGGAAACATTCCACACCGGCATTAACCAATATGGTAGCCACTAACCACATAGGCCACTGAGTACTTAGCATGAGTTTAGCGTGACAGAGAAAACTAAGTCATTACTTCAGATCTTATTATTGTATTCAAGTTTAAATAGCCACACACATGGCTAGTGACTACCTTAGTGGACAGTGTAGCCCTAAATGGTCAAATAAGAGGCAACAAGGCTTGAAGGCCAATGATAGAGATCAAACACCAAACTGTAGTTCAGAAAGGCGACAGCACGGCTCAAGAAACTGATAGATGTTTTCCAAGGGCAAGGAACGGTCAAGGATGGCACTGGGTATTAGTAAGGCTGTGCAGAAAAAGGAGATGGACTAAGACAGCAGCTATGGCATCGTGCCCTAAATCCATACCACGGAGGACTAGGCTCATAGACAGCTACACTGCATGGCCAGTGCAGGAAGGATGGGTCTCGGTGTTTCCACATGTGGTTAATCTCCTGGGGCCAAGGTGACTGTTCTTGCTATCGGGCAGATTAACTGTGTATTTATGGCCCTGCCTGGAGAGTACAAAATAAGTCATAAACAGTTCCAAACAGCACACTCAGATCCTGTTGAGGGCCTGCTTTTTCTGTATACAAGAGAGGAACTTGTTATAAACTGCTAAAAAGGTTGGGGAGGGTGAGAGGGGAGGGCAGAAACAGAAAAGGGCCCCCTCTTGGTGGGATGCAATGCAGGGCGATAAAGTGAGTGACTCTCAAGCTTGAGACCAGATGCCCTCTTGGCTCTGCACTTGGGACAAAATGAGAATGGTGAGATGATACAGGGAGAGAACGATAGCAGGAGAGGAGGCAGCTGCCAGCAGGAAAGCACTTGGAACTGCTGCTGTTTTATCAGGAGCAGCTGTAAGTGATGGATTCAACCTCCGATTTACGTGTCTGCTTGTCTTGCTCTAACTTGGGAACTGAAAGGCAAATCAAAAAACAAACAAACAAAAAAACCCTGGTTTGACTGAGGACTTTGTTCCTGAACTAATCAAGTAATCTGGAACAGCTTCAAGAATGCTATCATTGAAGCTTCCCTTCATTAAGAAATTTTATAAGACAGCACTTACAATACTCCCAGTAATAAGACAAGACAATGCTCACCTATACAATCATCCATCAAATGCCATTTCAGGGCTTAGTTTACATTAAACCCCCTACCTTTTTAATCTGCCTGAAGATAGAGCCATTTACCTCAGAAATGTTTGTATTATTGACCAAGAAATTCCCCTTCTAGGAGTTTACCCTAACGAAAAAATCATAGATACACATAAACATGGATGTGCACAGATGTTTATAAAGCAGTATTAATCACAAAAGAAAGTATGTAAATATCCAAATAGGGTTGGTATATTCATACAATGGAATCTTACACAGCCATTAATGCTCATAATCTCAAAGACATTCAGTAACATCGAGCTAATGTGTGTTTTCATGACGGTATGTGAAGAAAGGAGGACTTGGAATTGCTTATAGCTTGTGATTGTGTTTTCTTAAGTACATGGCTGTGGTTGTGTAGAAAGAATTAAGAGAGATACTTCAAGATATGTGTAGAAGTAACCTTTGGATAATGAAATCAGGAATCATTTTTACCTTCCTCTTTGATACTTTTCTGAAGTTTCTAAAATTAGAGTACCATAAAATGAGAATCATCTCACATTCCATAGCCTCCCAGCAGCCATGCACATAAAAAATACCAAGGGATACCTTGTCTGATAGGAATCACTTCTCAGAACTTTCTGCTCTGAGTTTTCTCCTTTCTGACCTAGAGAACATAATAGTTAAATTCATTTATGGCCTCCTGGTAAATGTAAAGTCACTGCAGGGTTCCAGAAAAGTTTTCTTCAACATTCCCCAATATATTTTATTTTCCCCACACGTACAGAAAGAAATGGGCTTCCCTCAATGTGTTTATTGCTGGTTAAGAGGGAAGCATTTCTGCTCATGCCATTAAAGTCATACAGATATTCTTTTTTAATTCCCAATTCTCATTAGTCATAACTAGCCCTTTGCTTTGTTCTGAGCTGCTTTCCAATGTAGAAACATGAAGAATGTGAATTCCATAAGGCCAGGGACATGGTATTGGTCCATGCCATGCCACTATCGTATAATACAGTGTCTGGTACATAAGTAATAGACATTACATAAATACCAATCAGTGTGTGTGGAATGGGGGAAGGGAGAAATGGATAGATGGGCAAGTGGATGGGGGGATAGAACTCTTCCTCCCGAAACTAAACAATATGAACAGTTATAGGTAAAATACTAAGTCAGACTCTACACCATGGAAAACTAAACAAAAATGTGTCTTTTAGAAAAAAATATTATCAGTGCTAACTTAATAAACCAAGATACACAATAATATCCAGCTAAAAAGAAAGAATTTAAGCAGCCTCAATTTCCTTGACATAGCAAATTACCTTATCACTTTGATTCAACAATCACTTATACTTGGTCCAGAGCCATTCATGTTAATGTTTAAGTCACAGTATTTCTTCTTTTCTACCTCATGACATTCCTGTTCCCTAAAATGAATGACACTGAGTTGTTCAAGTCAATACCTCCAGGAGCAAAAAAGCTGACCTACTGAGCCACCCCAAACTTCTGACCAACAACATCCTAAGATATAATAAAATTGATGTCGTTTTAAGCCACTAAGTTTTGGTGTAGCCTGATATACTGTAATAGATAACTGCAATGTCTACCTTTCATCATATCACTACACTCCACCAAAAGATAACTTTAATTCATCTAGTCGGTGTGCAAGGGTAACTTAATGCAGAAATACATGTCTCTTAGAGTGTTTTTTTGTTAACAAATACCTTTTATTTTAGAGAATAAAAAAAAAACAATAACAAAATAACATTACTGAAAGGCACAGTTAATGCTTAAAGTTTTTGACAAATTTTGCATACTTACATCTGGTAATCTGAACAACTAATTTGAAGACAACAACAGGTAATATAACAACCATTGGTGAATTCCTACCATCTTGTTTAGTGAAGTTCTGTATTGTTTCTAATGTTTTTTCTAATTTTTTATTCTCTTTAATGGTTTGATCAATCTTGCATTCTTATAGGTTTTTTTAGAGTGAGAAATCAATGGCATTTTCTGCTCACAAATTTTCTCCTCCTCCCACCCCACCACAAAAATAAGAATGATGTGGGCGAGCCAACCAAGCTTTGAATCCTGAAGACCTGCGGTAGCTCTGGCCTAAGGAATAAAGAGGCTTTCATTTTAGAGCAAAAAACTACTGCTATGCTCAGTGCTTTGCTCTCTCCGCAGGACACCAAGGGGAGAGTTCATGTAGCTGTTTCAAACAACAGTCTCAGCTAAGGTCCAGGACAATGATCACTGTCAAACACCAGAGCAGGGAGGAACAAAGCCTTTGAGATGACCCCAGTCCCAGTTGCTCTCTAACCACAACCTCATGGGACTCTAAGTGAAAGAAAACTGCCCTGTCAAACCCAAAGAAACACAGAACTTTGAGAGATCACTACAATAAAGAAGCACTGTTTTATGACACTAGGTTTGAGTGGTGGGTTATGCAGTAATAGATTGCCAGGACACTGGTCTTAACATCCTAAGTAAATACAACCAGTTCGTCCTTGGGATGGCATGGAGGTAGGAAGAGGAAGACGACAAGAGAATGGTGCTCCTCCCAACCTCCTGTAGAAGAAAAGAGAAGACTGTCAATGATTTGGGAACAAAGTATATCACCTAAGACCCCTTCCAGGACATCTGTGGGACAGGTATACAATGTCCTCTGACTTCCCAGTCTCCTGACTCCCAAACACAACAATCTTTTTCTCATATTGTACCAAGGTTTAGGCTTTTCTGTGCATAAGTTCCCCTTGAGAAACAAATGAATTTAGAAATAATTTGAAAGCTGCAGTTTAATCCTGGATTAGGTTCTATATATTCTAATCTCCAGGAAGCTCACTTCTTTGTGTGTTAATAGTATCCAGCCAAAACCAAGGTATCAAAGAAAGGACTTCACGTACATCAGAACATCCACAAACCCTGTTGCTTAATGCCATTCTCCTTTTACCAACAGAGTTAAGATTGCACCAAAAGACTCTTATGTTTTCCCTATTGACCCTATTATTCAGAATATTTTGCCAGTGGTGTACACTTCATGCATTAATTACTAACATCCTACTTTTTATTAAACAAACATATAAAATTGCAAGTAGAAATTTTTATTAGTTGAATTTCTTTGATTCTGATTAAAGCAATATATACACATATATGTATTTGTTATGTATACATGTGTTCGTGTACATATAATTGTTTCATTGTTCATCTCACCAGCATTTTTAACTCTACTCTTATAAGTAGGTACTTCCTTTAAGTTGTTTTTAATCAACACTCTTACAGCATTCCCTTTACCTGGGCTCACTATGCCCTTAGTAGCCCCTTCCTTCAGGAAGCAGCACCAGAATGTTCCTGGGAGAGGAGCTATCCCTGAACCCAAGGCCACTTATCCATAAATCACAGCTGATATTGGACCTGAAAAGAGATTTACTGAGCCAGAGTCTCCTTCTCGAGTTTTAGCTAAAAACAAAGGAGGCCAAAGGGAAAGTGAACAGAGGCTGATAATTGATTGTCCTACAGCTGGCCTCACAGCAGATCTCATGCCTGATCTTACTGCACTTTTGTAGTCTGCCTTTGCTAGGGCACACACTGTGCATATGGCTTTTTGAGCTTCTCTTCATTATCGGTGCATCTATCTCCTTACTAAAATCTCCTGCACTTGAGGTAAGCTGAGCAAATCTGTCATTAATCAAAAGTCCTAATAAGCGTAACTTCCCATTACAACACCATAATTTGTTGCTGTACACTGACCCAAATAACTAGAAGGAAAAAGTAGAAAACATCAAGTGTTGGTGAAGATGTGGAGCAACTGGAATTCTCATAACAGCTGCTGATAAAGTAAATTGTTGTGGTCAGAAAACTGTTCAGCTATGTTTAGTAAATCTTTCCTATATTTACCTATGACTCAGTAGTTCCACTCATATATATACATATATGTAGTAGTTCCACTTCCATATATTTATATATATATATATATATATATGTTAATCCACTCACTAAATACCTGCAGCAGGGTACCATTGCATTTTATTATAGACAAAAAGCAGAAAGTATCTAAAGAACCACTGACAGTAAAATGAAGAAACAACTTGTGACAGAGTCACACAACATAATCCTAAATGTCAATAGGATGAAGGATCAGTAACTACATGCAGTGACATAGAAGAACCTTACAAGCATAATGCTGCACGAAATAAGCCAGATGAAAATGACTTGTACTGAATGGGCCCGCTCATATTCATTCATATAAAGTACATGAATGAGGTTAAGGCCTACCTTTGGGATGGTAGTGACCATCAGAAGACACCAGGAGTAATATGTGGGAGACATGTTTTGCATCTTGTTCTGGGAGCTACGTATTCACTTGTTGCTTGGCTTCAAAACGCATAGAATTGTATTTTTATCAGTTAGGTACATTTGTGTGTGTATTATAGTTCAATAAAAAGCTTTTCATCTGAGTGTCTAGTGTCATTAAAAAAGACCATGCACTTCAGAGTTTGACAGCTTTATTTTTTTCATTTAAAGACAATTTAAAAAACAATAACAAAATAACTAGAGCAAAGACAAAAACAAAACAATACAAAAACAATAAAAACAATACAGGATTTAAAACAAAATGATAGACATTAACAATGGTTGTTGTATTACATACTGTTGTCTTCAATGGAGTTGCTCAGATTACTAGATGTAACAATGCAAGATTGATCAAACCATTAAAGAGAATAAAAAGTAATAGAAAAAAAGATTAGAAACGATAAATTGATGCAACTACAAACCATACTCATAAGCGAAATAAATCAGATCCACATGTGTAAACATCATATTGTCTCCCTAGTGTAAGAACCTGAGTAAATAAAACCCAAAAGGTACAACTGACAGCTGTTTTAGATAAGAACCATTAAATCTATTTCATTTCATCTTGAGCATCACTGGTGTCAAGACCAATACATTCTATGAAATTTTGTGCCAAACAACAGGATAATACTAAACTTCCATCTATTGGTATAACAATTTACCAGATTAGAAGAGTAGGATCACTTGAAATAATAACCCACTATAGTTTAATATCCTGATTTTTTACAATGTTTTCTAGGACTGTATTACACATTTTTGGCCAAGACTGTCAAAACTCAAATTTAAGGGGCTGGGGATTTAGCTCAGTGGCAAAGCGCCTGCCTGGCAAGCGCAAGGTCGTGAGTTCGGTTCCCGGTACCAGAGAAAAACCAAAACCAAAAAAAAAAAAAAAACTCAAATTTAAATCCTGCACTTTAGAGAAAGCTATTGATTCTGGCAAAACAAAAAAGATGCCTTTATTCTGTGTCTTAAGTATGTGCCTCTTTTATGAATTTTTTCCTTTTATGGCAAAAAGACACATAAAGCATACCTCCTAAATTTTTAAGCATACAGTACAATATGGTTAATGGTAAGCACAAGGTCATGCAGCAGATCTCTAGAATGTCTCCTTACATGACTGTAACTCTGTACCAGGAAAGAGCAATTCTTTACTTTCCTCTATTCCGAGCTCCGAAAAACCTCCATTTTACTCTCTATTCTGCAATTCTGATCATTTTAGATATGTAACTGAAATCATGCAATATTTGTCCTACTGCAATTAGCTTATTTCATTTAGCACAATGTTCTTCAAGTTCATCCCCATTACAGTGAATGACTGGGCTTTCTTCTTTTATATGACAAAAAAAAATCTTCTATACTATATACCACTTATCTATTAATTATTATTTAGTTTGTTTCTACCTCTGCACTACTATGAAAATGTACTATGAGCATAAGAATACTAATGTCTCTGAGATTCTGATCTCAATTATTTCTTAATACTTCCCGAAGTGAGACTCGTAGATCACATGGTATGTAGTTCAATTTTTATATTTTTGTGGAACTTCTATGCTGTTTTTCATGCTGATTGCACCATTTTATATTTCCACCAATAGTGTACAAGTGTTATGATTTCTCCATATCTTTGACAACGCTTGTTATTTTTATGGTAACCATCCTAAGTTGATGCTTCATTATGCTTTTTATATGCATTTCCCTAATGACTTGTAAAGTTGAAATATTTAATTTCAATTATTTGTATGTTTCAAGAAATGTTCATTTGAATCCATTGCCATTTTTTAATCAGATTACTTGGTTCCTTATTTTGTTTGTCTTTACTGTTGACTTGTAAAGAGTTTTTTGTTTAGTTTAGATAGAAATTCCTCATCATACACACGGTTTGCAAACATTTTCTTCCACCCTATAGGAGAATAGGTTTTTTCCTTTGCTGTGCAGAGATTTTTAGTTTGATGTAGTCACACTTACATATTTTTGCTCTTGCTGCCTGTAGTTTTGGGTCATATTCAAGAAATTACTGCCAGGACAATGTCAGAGATTTCCCCATGTTTTCTTCTAGGAATTTTATGGTTTCAAATTTCATGCTTAAGTCTATAATTCTTTTTGAGTTGAACATTGTGTATAGCATGAGATAATGATCCAATTTCACTCTTTTCCATGTGGATATCTAGTTTCCCAACACTATTTGTGGAAGACAATATCCTTTTCCTATATGTAGTCTTGTTACCCTTGTTGCCCTTTTCAAAGATCATTTCACCACATATGCAAGAGTTTATTTGCAGGAACTCTATTCCATCTTTTATGTATGTCTTTATGCCAGTACCATGGGGTTTTGTAGTATGTTTTGAAATCAGACAGTATGATACTACTAGCTTTGTTGTTCTTTCTGGCTGTCTGAGATTCTTTTATGGTTCTGTATGAATTTTGGGATTACTGTTTATATTTCTGTTTAAACATACCGTTCAGGTTTTGATAGAGAATGCACTTACTCTATGGGTCACTTTGGATAGCATGAACATTTGAACAATGAAATCCTCTAGTCATTCTATGACCATAGAATGCCTTTTGACTTGTTTGTATATTCTTTAATTTTTTTCTACAGTGTTATGTGATTTTCAGTACACATGAATTTTACCTCCATGCTTAAGCTTGTTCCTAAGTATTTTATTCCTTTTAATGTTATACAGTTTACTTAATTTCCTTTTTGGATTTTTCACTTTCACTTTTTACAAAAATGCAACTGATTTTATATGCTGATTTTGTATCATGCAACTTGGATGAACTTAGCTATAACAGTTTTCTTTGTGTATGTGTATATATGAAATCTTAAGCTTTCCTACACATAAAATCATGTCATGTATAAACAGAAGTTTTACTTCCTTTATGTTTTTTAATTCCTTTTTTAATTTGGATGTATTTTATTTCTTTTTCTTATCTAATTGCTCAGGCCTAGCACTTCAAACTAGTTTGAAAGTAAATGGAAAATGTGAGTACCCTTGTCTTGTTTCTGGTATTTGAGGAAATCTATTTCTTTTTTACCCATGAGTATGATGATAGCTTTGGAATTTTTATGAATTGGCCTCTTCACTTTTAAATTCTCTGTGATATCATTGCCTTTTCCTATTTGTGAACAACTGGGATTATACAGAGTGATATAATTTGATTAATGCTTAAATTGAGTTACATTCACAGGGTTCAATTCTAAGACTTTTCTAGATTTTTCAGCTAAACCTTTGTTTATAAATACTGATATAAAGGAGAATTATTCTACTCCCTTTATTCACTCTTAAAAATTTTTGAAAAATATGGCATTTAAAGGTGCCATATTATTTCACAGCCATTTCTTACCACAAATACAGAAAGGGGGCATCTTAAAAGAGATCCCACCCCTCTTGGCATATGTTTGTCTTGGCACCATTTACTTCCTGGGGGCTAGATATTTGTTATACAATTCAAAAGACTGGACTAGTGTTAACCTAACAATAGTGCAGCTGCAAGCTGAAAAAACACCAAGTCCCCACAGGACAGCTACAAAAATACAAAAAGAACATCATCTGTAGCAGGCAGAGCAACTAAATTGAACCCCGCAGGCATAATCAAACATTTAACCATTTTTTCTGAAGGGAAAAAGAACCCTTTCTTATGACAAAACCAAGTCTGCAGGCTAAATTTCAAAATGTGACAATATGATTCCTGCAAATAGCAACAGCACAAAAGAAGAAAACTGGATAATAATTCTGTGGCATCTTTGTCCACATATTCCCCTTACCTAAGGTCTGGATGGCTAGAAATACACTGTCCACAATATTACGTGACTCTGTCAATGAGTCTTTGGTTGATAAGTATTGCATTTCTATATCTGTTTTCATGAGAAGCCACTTTGAAGATATCAATATGTAATACAACCATTGTTAATTCCCTACCACTTTGTTTGTAACTCCGTATTGTCTGTACTATTCTTTTGCTATGTTGTAAAATGTTGTCTGTCTGTTAATGTTTTTCCTCCTTTTATTTTTAAAATTAAAAAATAAAAATAAAAACATTACGTGACTATTATTCCCTGAAATATGGCTAATGCAACTAAGAAATTAACTTTTAGTAGGAAAATATAAAACACTAATCATTTTAGTACCTATTATATTTTTGAAGTGATAATACTTAGGACATACTAAGCTACTTAAAATTTATTAGTAAAATTAATTCCATTCTACTTTTTAACGAATATTTTAGAAAAACTGTCTGTGTGGTCCATGTATTTCTATAGGATAGCCTTTATTTAGACAGTTGCTTTATTTCTCCAATTCACTTTTAGAGTAGTAATCTAAGCAATGGATTAAGGGTTTCATGTTCTCTTTTTATTAAACTTCTGATGTCTAAATAGATGTCAGTTACAGGATATAAAGTAAAAATCAAGCACCATCCTTTCAGAATCTTAAAGTCTGGTGAGACAGTGACTAAGTAAACCAAAAAATGGAACAGTATGCTCAGTTAGGAAAATGTGGATCATGGAAATGCAAAGAATCATCTCACTTAGCCAGCAGGAAAAGACACAAAGCAGGAATATGTCCTACAAGCAGGGACAGTGGAACAAAGAAATGTTCATGATGTTTGTTCAATATTCCCTTTTAATTGATAGTCTATGCATAGAGCCCAAACTGGGTACTCGACACAAAGCCAAGCTTTGAATGGATTTATATGTCCTTGACCTAGAGTTTGTTCACATATGCTAAAGGGAAGAGATGGGAGCATGCATAGGTTCAGCCTGAAGTTTCACTGATGGTTCATTCCTCTGAAAAACTCTACTTGTTCTCTCTCCTTAGGGCTCAGGACTTCCTGCTCAGGGGCAAGCAGATCACTTAGGTGGGAATTTGGTTGAACTTGGTGTGCAGCTCTGACTCTGGATGACTGATTAGTGTTTACCTCTGCTCACCTGCCTTTGGCCAAAGTTCCAAAGTACTGGCTATTTCTCCTTCTCCCTCTTAGCTCCAGATTGATTCTCTTGATGAGGAAATTCACTTTGAGAGAATGTGAATGATGTGTCCTAGCAATTCTTCCCTCGACTGATCTTTGTTGTTCTCATTAAAGGAAATTTCAAGTCTTCTTGCTTTTTCTTTTTCTCTAGGAAAAAAAAAAAAATTACACCCTACATTTGACCCAGAGAGTTCTGTTGGCTGTATTAGTTATGACATCCTGTTCCCACTTAAACCCTCATTGTATTTGACCCATAGTCAGAATTGAGGGTTGCCATTACATAATTGCCTGGTTTGGGGGAAGACTGAGAGTTGTGAATTTCCATTACTGGTTTTCTTGGGCAAATGTTGGCTGCTTTTCAGAAAGGTAAATTTAGTAAAATTATTTAGTCTCATTACTCAAAGGTTAATGTGTATGTTTTAGAAAACTCCTCCTGGAAGTAACATAAAAGGAAAAATAAAAAGAACTAGGAAAAAAGATATGGACATATCTTATTTGCTTAACAAAAATTGATCAGGTACTTGATCTACCATAACAGAGCCTATAGTAGAAAAATATAGCTATACATATATACTATACACACACACACACACACACACACACACACACATACATATGCAGATATACATAAATTCCCTGAGAGACTGCTTCCTCCATACTGACCAGGACACTGAGTTAGTGTTAGGTACCAACTGGGCTGAGTTGGAGGATATTCATGGTAAAATATTATTTCTGGGTCTGTATGTGAGGGATTTTGTGGCAAAGATTGGCATTTGGATCAGTGGATTAAGAAGAAAAGACCCATCCTCATGCAACCTGCTGGGCATCATCTAATCTGTTGGGGACCCAGTTAAAACTAAAATGCATAGGAAAGGCAAACGTGCTGTCTTCTAGAGCAGGGACATTCATTTTCTCCTGCCCTTGGATTCCAGATATATCCAGTTTCTCCCAGCCATCAGGATCCAGAACTTGCAGCCCTCCAGATTCTCAGGTGTTTGGCCACAGGTCAAAATATACATCATTGTCTGCGTGGCTCTCAGGTCTTCAAACCTGCACTGAGAAATGCCACAGGATTCCTTGTTTCTTCAGCTTGCAGATGGCATGTGACGGCTCTTCTCAGCCTCTGTCATTGCATGAGTCAATCCTCAATCCCTGCTCATCCATTATCTATCTATCTATCTATCTCCTATTTCTTCTGCTTCTCTAGAACCCTAAGTTCTGTGCTGTTTTCAGTACAAGAATTATTCTTAAGCTCCTTGCTTATATAATCAAAGTTTACCCAAAAAAAATGGTGGTTACATGACAGCTCACCAACTAAATGTGACCAAAACAGGAGATTCAAGGTGTGATCAAAATGTATGGTTAATATTTTTAAAATTTATTTTTACTGTGTCAGTAAAAGACTCATTGCCATTATTCTTCCTCAAAATACTCCACCTCACTTCAGACACACTTATCATTCTTCCCACTTTCTGAAGTATTTCTGGAAGTGCTTTTTCCTGAGTGTCTTTACAAGGTGTGATCAAAAATACAATGAGTGCTGCTGTCAGGTGCCATCCAACATAAAGGCACGCTTGTAAAAACATGACAGTGTGTCCTCATCTACTTTATTCACTAGATATGTCACCCTCTGACTTCTGGCTCTTCTCCAAAGTCAAAATGACCATGAAAAGTAAAAATGTTGAATCAGTGCAGGACATCAAGACAATTATGACAACACAGAAGTGGTCAGAACTGTGGGATAAGTGCGTTTGAAGTGAGGGAGAGTACTTTAAGGAAATTAATGGCTATGTAGCTGTTCAATAGTGAACAAAAGAAGAAAAAAAAGTGAAATCCAAAGTCTTTTGCACACATGGGCATAGCTAAAGAAAAACACACACCTCACTGATTAGTCTCATTCAAGTTCATGACCACAGATGTCCACCGGACTCTTGTCTGAGAATGATCTAAAAATCAAGTCATGTGAGCTTGGTCTGTTTGCTCTCCCCTTGTCACCCTGTAAGATGATGGATACATTAATTAACTTGATTGTGAGAATCAATACAAAAGACATATGCACATCCTTTAACAGTGACCCCATTAGACTGTTATGAGGGGAAGTTAGTAAAATTGTAATAGTGTCATTTGTTTACATGTTATTACTACATAAGAAGCAACCACAGCCAGGGGTGTGGTAGTGCACACCTGCAATCCTAGCACGTGGGAGGCTGAGGCAGGAGGATTGCTGCCAGTCTGAGATCAGCCTGGGCTACAAAGTGAGCTCAAGACCAGCCTGAACTGCATAGTGAGACCCTGTCTCAAAAAAAAAAAAAAGAAAGAAAGAAAGAAAGAACCACAAAGTTCCATAGGGTTGCTGTACAGTGAAAGCTGACAGTAACAGTAGTAAGGTAATAAAGTCAGCTATTGCTATACAACACACACAGAATCTGAGAGGCACACAAAAATAAGCATTTATTTCTTGCTTCTGCATCCGCAGGTTGGCCTGGGTTCAGACGATTTAGTCTGAGCTCGACTGGGCTTGGCTTTAGGCTGCAGTTGGTTTCAGGTACACTCCATCTTTCTCATCTTCCTGAAATCAACATGCTATGTGCAAACAGATCAGGATGTTCTTCTCATAGCTTTGGCAGAAGGACAAAAGAATGGACGAGAGCCCAAACACGTCACAGGCCTCCCATCAGCTAACATCCCATTGAGCCAAACAAGACAAATGGCCACGACCTGACTCAGGGCATGGGGTGATTGACTCAGTGCCTACATCTTGCTGTTCTCATTGAAAGGCACAGAGGAGAATGGGAGAGTGTTTGGATTCGGACTGCCTCTTGGCTCACTGTCCAAGCGGAGGCCAATTACCTGTGTGATAGAACAGGATGTACCAATGTAGAGCCTCCAGAGACTGACAGAAGAAGGGCACAGAACCTCACAATGAAATCTGAACGTATCCTAGGCATTTCTAGAGAACACTGTGGTATTTCTGCTTTCCTTTTCCTCCATCAGGGAGGAAAACTTTCCTAGCAAACATACTCACAGACAGAGACATCCACCCCTCAGGCTAACACCAGGAACACTGCAAAGACAAGACTTTGTTGACACCAGAGGCTGTGATGTAGTGAGCCAAAGCCACCGCTTGCTGGGCCAAGACAACAAGGCAGTGTTAAGGGGCTGTATTTAGACAAGCCCTTGAACCCACCAAGAGCAAGAAAAACCTACCACTGTCAGCCGGCCCAGGGGATGCACGGACTTCTCAGACAACAGTATCCCCCATGCAGCTCAACAGAAATGTTGATTTAAATTATTTGTGCTAATGTGAGTGGGGATAATGTGATGTGATTCTTGGCTTGCTGACAGCAAGCTGTGAATGATGTGGTAATTATATATATATATATATCTCCTAGCCTGGATTCCTGAGAAGAAAGGAAGACTGTGAAGTCACAGCAGGATCCTGCCATTTGCTGCCCTGCTGAGCATAACACACACAGGGCTGAGTCCAGACTGGAGAGAGGAGGTAGCCAGACAAGCCCCAGGAATCCAGAAAAATTCTCAAGCTCCTCCTAGAATATTGTGTGGAGAATATCAAGTAGGGGGAAAAGATGTCAACTCTGCATATTTAAATTACAAATGGTAGAAAAATCACCAGATAGCCAGCATTCCCTGTCAGGACTCAGGGAATCTTGAGAAATGAGCACAGTGTTGAGGAGTGCTGACACCTTTGCCTGTGATTTCCTGTGTGACCCAGCAGGGTCCCTGTCTTTATAACAGAATGGGTGACAATGAAATACAAAGTAACTTACTTTCATGAAGCCAAAAGAAAAAGAAAAAGAAATTGCACTTTGTGTTTTGGGAGAAGGGGACCAAGAGATGCAGAGAGGAGGGAGAGAATGAAGGAAAACGGGGAGAAAAGAGAATTAAAATGTGCTATGCACATGCACCAAGCCCTCATGCTGAATGTAATCATTATGTACTATAAACATGTACTAGTAAAAACATGCAGTGGAAAGAAAAGGAGAAGAACATGGCCCAAAATTATGATCATTAATTCAGAATGGTCATAGAATGAAATTTATGGAAATTATTATAACTGTAAATTATAATCTAACTGCCCCTCAAACACCCATGAGTTCCATCATAAAAGATCTAAAATGGTCCACTATAGGCAAGGGAATTAATCCAGGATGAAGTTAAAGGACGTTATGTTTAAAAATCACATCTATTTCCCATGTGGCATAGTGTGAGTGATATTTCTTTTTATTTCTTTTTCTTTTTTTCCCCTAAATTGCATGGTTTTTTGTCCACAGATCCTCATCTCAGTGCTACCAAATTATAGTCATGCCTCGGTACTTGTCAGCTTCACAACAAACTCAGTACTCCTCACACTTTGACGAGAAGTTTCAGCACTCAGGCCTTCTATCCGTTTCTCACAGCTGCCAAACAGTGCAGAACCCTAAATACACTGTTACTGTCTTGCACTTTTGTGAACTTTAAATGCTAATTGTGGGTCGTAAAAAGGTTAAGAGTGATACCACTAAGCCTAAAAAGTTCACATTAGCCCAGTAAATGACTAATATTAACCCAGTAAAATATGGAAGTTCTGGGCACTTTCATGACTTATCCATAATTACATTATTCCTCAGGGGTAAAATTTGCTCGATACTCATCAGTTTCAGCCAGTCACAAGTTCTGAAATGAATTAAGAACGAGTACTGAACTATGCCTGACTGTATAACCCTTGGAGTAAAGGAATGATTATACAACCAAGGACTCACTTTGTATAGAACAAATATAATCTGACATTGAACCCACTCATGGTCACAACGTGAGCTTTCAAGAAGCTCAAAATAACACAGAGTTGTGTCATCCTGGTCTGATACGTGCCAAGCAAACACCTTGGTGATGTGTCATATGTTTCCTCCCAACAGGCTCACACTAAGAAGCTGGGGACACACACTGGTAGACCACTGAGTGAAATCTACACTGTTCATTCTAGTGGCCCATTTCACACATTCTGCAGCATTATAGTTGGGAAGCAGTCCTGGCCTCTTATTCCTGGTCTTAGTCTGGTGAGACAAGCCAAATGGCTTTGACATACCGCACAGGATTAACTCAGATTCTGCTTTTACTTTTACCTTTGACTCCTGACCCTCAGCCCTTTTTCGTTAAATATGCTTCTATTCCTACAGAAACTTAGCCTTAGCTACATATTGTCAGCACAAAAGGAACTCAATAAATGTAAGATGTAGTAAAGAAATGATCCCTTAAATTTTCCCTTAACAGAAGGAAGGGGGGAAAAAAGTTGATTTGAAAAGATTTCTTAACCTATTTAAATGCCCTGAACACCTTGTTTCTCTTCCCCACACCTAGAGTCCCAGAATGTCTGCACAAGAGCATGGCAAAAACACCAGCTGTATCCCTAGTGTTTTCCTAAAGTTCTGTACTGCACACATTTAGTTGGAGCATTAGTGAAAGGGAAAAAAACTGTATGAAACTGAATCAGATTTTATAGGAAGGTGGTAAAAAGCAAATCTCTTAGGACCGAATTAACTGTGGCAAATTACAGAAGAAAAAAATCAGGTGAGTCATTTTAAATTTATACCCAAGCAAACAAATTAATTTTGCTGCGATTCCAGACCACATTTTACCCTCATCTGAGGGGAAGAAGTAGCTCATTTTTACAGCCCTGGATATAACAACTGCTAGTCTTTATGCTCTCGATAATTCCTTGAGGTTGCTTCATTTCTGTTTTTGTTTTTTTTTTTACTCTAAAAATGTTTGAAATTGAACTACACCCTCATTAGCTGGAAACCTTAAATTGGTAGCAAAGCCCAACTTCTCTCCTAAGGACTTTTTTCTAACATCTGACCCTGGCTCCTCCTACACTACTAGTCTCATCCGATCCCATAAAGACAGGCACCCACAGCTGAATTTGAGTCCAGACATCATATTTTGGGGAATAACTAAAAATACTAGCCTACCTATTTTTAGCATGGGGAATAAACAGTATCTGTGTGTTTCTTGGGCTCCCAGGAGATTGTTTTTAGTCACAGAATTGAATACCCCTCCTTCCCGCCATGGCTTATTTTTAAAATAGAGGCTCAGAAATAACCCACATACAGAGCATGGAAGGCCTGACTTCCCTCAGAATGGGGAATATACTGTCCAGAGTCAAAACTGATGCATAAAATGGGCCATCAACACAAGTCAGAGACCAACGCTTTTCTGCTGAAGATTTGCCACACTCTACCATAGTACCGTAGTGGTTGTAGGAAGTAGTGACGCACAACTGATAAAATGAACTGTGTAGAAATACCAATGGAAACTGGGGTGAAGAAGGAATGAACTTATATGGCAGAGTAGATTGGAAGGATCCTTCAGAGGGCAAAGAAGAACCTCCACTGATTTGGCCAAGCCAGGGGGTTCAGAAGTTCAATCCATATCCCTTCTACTGTTCCTTAAATTGTTGGGTCAACTTTTTTCAAAGACTACAAAAAAAGAACTTGTGCCCCGCTCTGCCCATAGAGGGGTCACTGTCACAGTTCCCAAGCTTTAAAGAAGCCCACTCTGGAGCTTGTCTAGCCCCAACTTTCCCTATGGCCAAGATGATCTGTCCTCCACCAGGATCCTACTCCTTTATGGATTGGTTTGTGTCTTTCCCAATTCATCTGATGAAGTCTTAACCCCCAGTACCTCAGAATGTGATCTTATTTGGACACAGTGCCTTTACAGACATTATCAAGTTAAGATGAGGTCACAAGGGAAGATCAATACAAGGGGTGTCTTTAGGAGAAAGGTAATTTATGACAGGAACACTCAGCCACACAGGGAAAACATCATGTGAAAATGAAGGCAGATATCAAAGTGATGTGTCTATAAGCCAAGAACTACCAAAGATTGTTGGCAAACCACCAGAAGCTAGGGAAGAGGCAAAAAATAAATTCTTTCTTACAGCTCTCAGAAGGAATCAACTTTGCCAATGCACTGATCTATGACTTTCAGCCTGCAGGACTGTGAGATAGTAGTTTGCTATTGTTTAATAAGACATTCCATTTGGAGTACTTTGCTTCACACCCTATGCACACTAATACACCCTCTTTCTAAAGCAGACCTCACCAGGCAGGAACCAGAATCCTAGAGCCCCCTCCTCCAGGGCCTGCTAAGGGCAGCATGTGTCTCTGGCATGTGCCCCTCTGGGCTCTAGGCCTAAGGGGGCCAGGGAACAGCAGTTCATGTAACACATGTACACCAGTTTGTACACAAGAGAGGCTTCTGCTACTATGAGAGGGAGCTACAGGCAAGAAGAAAAGGGACCAGAATTCAGCTCTCCCTGAAAAGCACAACCCAGCAGAAAATTAAATTAATAAACTTTAACTTTTAAGAACTGTAAATTTGAACCTTGCCTTCCAGGTAAAGATGAGGATGCCTATGTCAAGATAGGAGGCAAAATTATGTTTCTTACTAATAGTTTGCTAGCTTGCTTTTTAACTTCTAAATAGTCTGACATGGTATATAGGGGCCTTATTCTTGTTGTTGTTGTTATTTTTCTGTTTGTCTGTTTTTTAGACTAGTTGTTTTGTTTTCTTTTCTTTTTTGGTGCCCTGGGCTTAGTCACTCAAAGATTAGGAGAGGATGAGCCTCTTGATAACAAATCAAGATGCCACAATCCATGCATTCAATATGAAATACACCCCCACCCAGTATCAGGCTTACATTTGGAAATTATACATAGCAGAAATTATACCTATACCTCTTACCTAGCAGAATTTCATTTGCTCTTCAAAAGAAAAGAAAGAAAAGAAGAGAAGGATGCACTGAATCCAAAAGCTTAAAAATAAAAATTGCTTAACCAAAATTTCTCACTAGAGCTATTAATTTTAAGAACTTGTAAGATCTGAAGGAAACAAGGAAGAAAGGCTTTAGAAAGTCCAATTTGAAACAGCAAAACCACCAGAGTCCCCCGTGATACACTGAAGCTCAGCTCCTCTGGGTGAATACTCACCCAAAACCCCTCACCCTCCATGCCAGAGTCTTGCCCTCTTCTAACCCAGAGATCTGCCAGGCAGGAACCTGTGTGGAGACACCGTAGTATAAACATGTATCAACAGATCCAATGGCCTGACACCCTGAAGCTTGGAGAAAACTGGACTTCTGTAACACAGATCAACACACATACTGGGGCCAATTGGCTTACATTTCTAAGGGAGTAGAACATAATTTCAAGAGATTTATAAGTAAAACAGAAGCTTTTTTGTTTAAGACAGAGATTTCTAACAAATGTAAGGAAATCAGGATACAAGGGCCGCATGAAGGAGAATTAGACAGCAGTCTTATCCCACCAGCTGCAGTAATGATGTCTCATAGTTCACATGGTTAGACAATCTTCAGAGACAAGAAAGGAACTGGGATTGACTTGGATACAATATAAAGAAAAAGCTGTACAAAATGTTTAAGACTTGCTTGAGAGACTCCAATTAGCATTTCAACAAGAGGCCTGGCTCTGCTAATATGTAAATAAAATAATCCAAGTTCAAGACAAAATGAGGTAGAAATAAATACTAGGATCTCAAGTCCATCTTTTTTTAATAAAATTTTTTCAAAGAAAAGAAACTTTTTCTCTAACCTAGTATTTGGCCCATGAACAGTCTATCCAATAATCGTGGAAAGCAGGAAATAGTTAATAAAAAAAAAAGCAAGCAGACTAGTTCATAAAAGTGAGCAACAGACTCCAACACCTCATATTCTCACTGCTTTCCCTTATAAAATAATAGAAAAAGCATCATAAAATCAATATTAACTTATTTAAGTAGCTGTAAAAGAGCTCTCTGGTCATTTGGCCCAACTATAAAATAATCTCACCATCTCAGTAAACTTCCAGTCCTTTGAGAGCTTTCTACTGTAGCTGTCTATTAGTCCTTAACGATAAATACTTTTATTACTCCTGGCATATCTTTCTTAAAATTGGAGAGGAGCTTTTCTTAAAGCAAACCTGATATGGTATTGCAAAGGAACTCTCAACATTACCAAAAGCTCCTCTGTATATTCATCCAAATCCACAGTGAAACAGTAATAAAACTCTCACACTTCTTTCCCAAATAAAACACCACGAGGTGCTGTACAGCCAACACAATATCTAGAAATCATGTTCCAATTTTCTCGTCCTTTTCTCAAAAGACTAGAAAGATTAAATCGCAGGTCTCCTCACACAGCAATTATTAGCTCAAGGAATAATGAATACACACGATCCCCAGCTTTTCTGCTTGCTTTTTGCTTAGAGAAACTATGTGCAGCTCATCCTAGCTGGCTTCTACAACTAAGATTTTTTTTCCTACTTAGTTACAGCCCCTCAATCCCAGTACCCTAATTTTGCAGGCACATGTTAGAAATTTCCATCAGACCTAATGGTAGGAATGGCTCTGCTTTTCTTAACAACTGCTTTGTTTCTTATGTTATGGACACTGTAACTCTTAATGACTTATGGTGTTTCTCACTCCTTGACTGCAGACCACCTGTTAGTCCCTTTTACCCTGTTAGATGATTTTTCTACCTTTACTTTTCCCCTCACTCTCCAATTATCTTTAATGGTTCAACTGCATGGCTTTTTCTCCCTTAATTTTTTTTTATAGAAAAGGTAGTCCTTAAATATTTATCTTCTGCTGCCTTAAAGCTACCAAACAGTATTATTCGTTTCAAGTTTGCTCCATTCCTCTCAACTTGAAGTAGATTTTTCTAGGAAACCCTTCCATATAACATTATTCAAGTATCTCCAAAAACATACCCAACTCTTACTTAACTTGTCCACCCTCATGTTAAATCAGCACTAATAAGCACATACCCCCAAAACTGAGCTAGGTCCCTAGATTGCTAAAGCTGGTTGCATTTAATTTAGTTTATTTCTCCTAGGCCAAGAAAACCTCTGAGATTGGACATCATACCCATACAACATTACTTGCCAGTTAATAACCTGTTAAGTCCTGAGGAATTTAACTTGCTCAGAAGGCACAAAATTAGATGTTACTATGAATAGTCAGGGTGAGATAGGTTATGCTGCAGTAACAAAATAAGGTGAAACAAAAATGTCAGTGGCATCACACAACAAAAACTTCACTGATAACCCATAGAAAATGCACTGCAAGTCCAAAGGATGCTTCAGAACAACCACCTTTCATATGGTGCCTCAGCAATCCACGCTGCTTTGATCTATGAGGTAAATTCATCAAAATGTAAGATTCATTTGTGGTCAGAAAGAGGAAAAAAGAAACAGAAGCATTGTAGAGAGCTTCTGCAATATACTTCTCTTATGCTCCTCTTTCCTGGACTGAACAAGACACATAGCCTTGTCTAACTGCCAGAGGACTGGAAATGGAGCACTGTTTCCCACATGCCGAGAAATCCAGATGCCAGCAGACCCTACTAACATTTACTGCACATGTCTACTTTCAAAAATAAAAGAAATTTCAGGCTGCTAACATCACAAAGATTTAAGAATAAATTCCAGAAATCCTTACTAGATGAAATTATTTTTGAAGTATTAAATCCAGTAATAAAAATGCATCCACTCTCTGGTTGAATCCACCTCCTTCTCCATAACCTTTGCAGATTTCTCATTGGTTCAAAAGTCCCTACCTCTCACCTAAGCAAGCAAAGCACTTCACACTCACCTCCTCTTTGCAGCCTACATGTAAGTCCCTCCTCCAGTGAGCACTGTGTTCTAAAATATGGGACAATGTGTGGTTCCCTCAGTAGACTTTGAAGCTGTTAATTTGAAAATTCCATAAGTTCACTTAATGCTTTCACAATAAGCTCACTCTGGGGTCACTTACTAGTCACAGAATTTATGTGTTCAGCTTAGAGAACAACCTTCCTTTTAGCTCACCACCTCTAATGTTATAAATAATTGCTCAGAATTATTTCCTCCTCAATATGAAGAGCACCTCAAGGTTCAAGGTGCTATCCTTTTGAGTGAAAAACATGGGGAAAAAAGTTACAAAAAGCCTGAACTGTAGAACATAGACTTTGCTTATTCATTTTCTAGTCTAATTTTTAGGATTATTAAAGAAAAACATCCATATTTCAAAACCTCAAGCCAGTTTAAGAAATACGTAATGTCAGTAGCTACTATTTATCATGTGCTAGGTAACATGCTAAGTGTGCTACATAAGTCATGTCATTTAACCCTCACAAGGGCTAAGATAGGAACTGGTACCATCTGCACTTTGTAAACAAAGAACTGATGCTTAAGAAAGTGAAGCCACTTGATCAAAAGTTAGTGAATTGGGAAAGCTATAATTTGACAAAGCCACCATCCCAAGAATCAAAAATCCTTTATAATCCTACTTTCTTGAAAATCCTACTCTCAGTGTGAACTCAAGGTTAGATAGAATAAGTAAAATATAGTGAATTCCTTCCAATGACATCATTGACCTATAAAGTAAAGCACTAGGAAGTCTCTGACTCTCTCAACTCTCCACAAAAGTAGAGTTTTGCAGAAGAGGTGTGGCACCCCTGTCCAATATCTTCTTTCCACAAGATGGCCTCTCCCATCAACATCCCTCTTTTGGTTCAAGGTATCAGTCTTTCCCTTGGCTGAGAATATTTTTTCCAAACGTCATTTGCTGTGCCAACGGTGCAGTGGTATCATGCAAGATTTCCAAATGTCATTTCCCCATACCATTATTAATAAAAGAAACATTGTGGCCTGGAATGGCTAACAAAAACGACTGTTAAACCATCATGCAGATCCGCCCACTGTTCACTGAACAGAGGCAGCATGAGAGCACAGACCTGTGTTTCCAGTTGAGAAAAATGGAAAATTCTAAGTTCAGGGGCTTTCCCCAGTAAGCCTAACCAGACAGGGTATCCCGGTGAGCCTCTGGCAGCCCTCCCATGGGCAGAGTGGGAGGAAGTGATGGAGAAATCCAGGAGGGACCCAGTGGGCCCAGTCCACTGATTACCTCTAGCCATTGTCTTACACAAGCCTCCAAGTATTTCAAATACACACTGGTCATTCTGCTGCAAGATAGAAATGCTGCTTCCCCACACCCTTTAACACTTGAGAGCATCTTGAATGTAAAAAGGGGGACGGTTACTCTGAGAATCTCAAGACAATAGGTTGCAACCCCAGGGAAAAAATACATAATTTCAGACGATTATTGGATACCAAAGGAAAAGCCAGTATAGCAATCAGTAAAAAGAAGAAAATGGATAATGCCCTGCAAGACATGCTTCCTGTGATTTCACAGTGTTTAGGGGAGAGAAGAAATTCATACTCACTTCCTGTTGTCCTGTGTGTCTTTTTGGATGGGACAGGAAGAAGACTGACAGTGTGGCAGAGAGGTGCAGCTACTTCTGGCTGGTCAGGTAGCTTGGTACAGTATCCAGAGAGCAGCTCCTTCCACTAAACTTTTGCCACCACTTGCAGGTGAACTGCCATGGTGATCTTCTATGACATCTATAATGTAAATGGTACCCTCAGGGATTGTCTCAAGGACAATCCAAACAATGTGTGTGAAGCCTGAAAGACCTTGAAACAGCCTGAAAATAAGAGCTAAGAAGAGAGGTCAACTAAAGAAAGGATGAACTATCTAAGTGAGAACCATACTGAGCCTCTCTTAAACAAAGGGCAACAGCCAGCGGTTCTGCACATCAACCATATTCAAGGCAAAGGAGGCTGTAGACTCAGCCTGAAAAAACAGGCTGCAGAGAAGGAAGAACTGGCCCATTATGTCTGGTGGAGAGATTTTCCCTAGGGTTGTGTAGGATGGGCTAGCATTTCCTTTCTTGGGATTCAGAGACTCTCCCTAGGGTTGCATGGATGGTCTAGCTCTAGCATCTTCTTTCTTGGGATTCAGAAACATGCATCCATTTGCATGTGTGCCTGTCTTGGATGCTACACTGACAATTCTCTCATAAGGTGAGAGAGAACAGTAGACCTGTTTTTCCTCAGAGAACTTCTATGCTAGGAGTGACCACTGTGCCATACAAAGATGAACAGAGTTGAGTAAAAGGAAAATTTCAGTGTGTACCCCAACTCTAACCTTTATTTACCAATGAAGGGTTTAGACAAGTTCATCGTGTTCATTTATGTCTCAGATTCAATGTCACCACCCTATAGAAGGCTTTCTTATGACACATTAAAGTAAATTTTTCTCCATCGCCCAGTAAACTGTATCTCAATCTACTTAATGGTTCCCCTTCCTATCATTGCTACAACTTCCACTTTTTTATTTGTCTATGTACTTATTTTGTTTCCTGTCATCCCTACATTAGAATCATGGAGAAGGAAATGTATTTGTTTGGGTCACATGTATGTATATTCCTGGCCGGCAACAAGAGCACCACATAGAATCTGGCAGCCGCTCAATATCAGATGAATCAGTGAAATTCTCTGAGCCTTCCTCCTCATCTCTAAATTGGAGGTTTGCTGCAAAGATGAAAGAACACACTACAAAGGCATGAAAGGATCTCCATGTCCCAGGCTTCAGCCAAGTCTTCCAGATCACTCTGCAGTCCTGAGACACCATGACTTCCTCTTCCAGAAACAAGTCACTGTGAACAGCAACATCTGAAAGACCTGAGGGTGGAGAGGTTTGGCATTGCAACATTTTACTCATCAAACTTTAGAAATGTCTCCCTCTCTGTCACTGTGCTTTTAGGTCATAAATTCACTCTCCCCAGGGTAGGATGGGACTAGCAGATGGGACAGAGAGGCTTAGATATGAGGTGGGTGGATGGGTGCTTCCCCATCAGTCATCTGTGGCCTTCCCTGAACATGAACACCCTGGACAGTGGTATGCTTGACCACATTCTTCATCATTTCTTTGTAGGGCTCCTCTAAGACCAAGTCATGAAGACACCTGTGGTTGTTAATTTGTATGTCAACTTGTTGTTTAGTCAAACACTAGTCTCCATGGTGCTAAGACCATATTTTGTAGGTGTGATTAACATTTACATTAAGTAAAGCAGATTACCCTCCATAATGTGGCTGAGTCCCATCCAATTACTAAAAGGTCTTAGAGGCAACGGCTGAAGCTTTCCAGAAGAGGAGGAACCCTAGCCCAAGACCATGACACAGAAATTCTGCATGAGTGGCCAGCCAGCTATCTGCCCTTCAGATGTGACTCACCAACCCCAACAATTCTATAAGCCAATTTCTCTGTTTTGAGAGAGATTGACATAGACCTAGAGATGATAGAGATACACAGATCCTATTTGTCTTAGTTACTTTTCTCTCATTATTGAGACAAAATACCCAACACCCACAAGTTAAGGGAGGAAAGACTGATTTTAGTTCACAGTCTGTAGAGTTTTCAGTCCATATTCAGCTGGCTCCAAGGCAGGGTGGCACAGCAGACAGACATCACAGAGGAGAAAAAGTTCACGGCAGGCAGAAGGTAGCAAAACAACAAGGGAAGACTGCAGCTTTTTCCATCCCTTATATCTTACCCAGGGTACTTAGGGCAGGTAGCATTCATGCCCTTAATCTTAGTGCCCTTGATCCTAGCATTGCACCATGAATCAAACTCAGCATCACACACTCTAGATCCAGCCGCCTCTGAAAAAATCTCCACCCACGACTGCATAAGGTTTTGGGGGACACAAAGCCGTAACACTATTAGTTCTGTTCTCTTGAGAACTCTGACTGATCTAGGACTATTAGAGCATTTCTTAGACCTTGTGATTTTCACCTGGAGAGACTCTGCCTTTTCCATGGTGATGGAAAGCTGTTGTCCTATTCTCTCTCAAGAGGAGGCTCAAGAATATGGGAAGGGCACTCAAGAGTGAGCCAGTGTGAGTCCTTCTAGCCTCAGAATCACTTAACCTCAGCCACCTCTCTGTGATTCAGAGAAAACTGAAACCACAGTTTAGAACCTTGAAAATGTTCACTGTGTGTGGAATGAAGAGCTCCTCAAAGTTCTGACGCAAATGGAAACGAGTTTTTTCCACCCCTGGTTACCTCTCTGAGCCCTTTCACCACCTGGGGGGAAGAAAGAGTGGTACACAATTAAGTGGAATGAGTGCCTCTGCGTCCCTATTGAATTCCTCTTTTTTTAATCTCTTTTCTAAAAATACAGGGAATTCTGTGAATCTTTTTTCTGCTTCTGAAATATTTTCTGCAGAATCTAGTGCTTGCAAAGCAGTGATTATGAATGACTAAACAGTCTTGCATATATTTCTGGAATACTTGGAAGTGCCTCTGTTATTTTTGGAAATGTGAGCTTGTTCAGGTTATTCCAGCAATGGGCAGCTACTGAAAAAATTCTTTCATGATAAAAAGCCTGTAGCTCCACCTACTGCTTTCTCGAAGATGACAAGTCTCAGGACTAAAAAACGAAACCCAAGAGCCAGTTAAACAGCTTCATTTTCAAAATACAGCTCACTTCTCTACTTGTTTTCAGTAAAAACAAGGTAATATGTTTCTACCACTGGCCATCAAATACATGTAGCCCATATAGTAGACACTGTTAGAATAAGGAAAGGGCATAAAATCATGTGAGGAATGAAGTCTTTTGAAACATCTATCGTTTTTGCCACCATCTGATATAAAGTGAGACAATCAGAGAAGTCTTCAGAGGACACACAACTTTAAGAAAGCAATTGACTCTAAACAGAGGCAAAATGATCATGAACACAAGGCCTGCTGGTACCAGTGCATTTTATTTTGCTCGGATTTGAAGATATGATGAAATAAGAACCAAAGGCAAGAGGAGTAGGCAAATAGAAGTCTTTAAATGTTCCTTTTAAAATGGTCCAATGCTCAATTCCCTTGTATTTTCTCATGGTTCACTACACAGGAGCTGGTCCAAGAAACAATTTTCAATGGAATTAATCCTTTTGTTTTGACTATTTCCATTGCTACCAAAGCTCCAAATCAACGCCCCTCCATTACAGCAAACTTTCCTCTCTAATGTCTAGAAAAGTCAACCACAATAGATGATGCTAGTATTTTCTCAAGGTGGGAAGAAGAAGGAAACTTTCTTCCTTCTGTACCCTTTTATTCTTCCTGGAAGTCTCCAATACTTTTCAGGCAAAATCTAGCTTTCCATCACAGCTACATTTCTCCTACTCCCTGTATCAAATGCTGAGACACAACTGAACCAGGACATTCACTTGGGAAGACCTCTGAGGGATGTTCTGTCAGTACTGTGCAGGTGTGCAGCCTCTCTGTGGTTACTACCAAAGGACATTGTTTCTGCTTTTATTCATCAGACTTAGCCTTTTTTTTTCTTGTCCCATGGATTTATTAATGCAGCCAGAGCCAGACCCAACCCACCCAACTGCCCCTCGTCGTGGCTCGGCCCAGGGATGAGCAGCTCACTGCGCCAAGGACGGGAGCTGGGACCAGGCAGGGCTGCCATGGGGCAGGAGGGGTCCAGATGGGGTGTCTTCCTCACACAGTGCAAAATTAAGCATTTAAAAGTGCATACAGCTTCGATTTCATAGTAATGCAATAATACCTTGCAATTTCAGTACATCAATTACACTCACACTTTGCAACTTCACATATTGGGATAGGCTTTTTTATCCTGTCAGGAAACTTAAAACTATTTTGATGAATGTGATATAATCTTTACCCTTCAGACAAGTTGTCAGAATAATACTCACACTTCCCATATACCCTTTACCTGGGTCCAAAGTGGTGCAAGCTATAAAAATTGTGTCCTATTTGCTTCATCACTCTCTATAAATAAAATTTTTCCAACTTATTTGAAAACAAGTGTCAAACAACATGTTCCTGCAGTTCTGAAAAGATGTCCTCCTACATAATTGTTATGGTTGATACATTGTGTCAATTTGGGGAGTCTAGAGGTTTGGCTAAGTAACTTAGCAGGAAGCCAGAGTGCTTACTTTGTATATATCCTGAGCCTGTGGAAGAGGAGGGCATGGAGATTATGTGAGAGCTACACGCTCCTTAGGTGGGGGTAGCTTGTTTACAAAGTAAGGCAGGGAAAGAAGCTGCTTGCCGCCATCCCCCCTTTTTGCTCTGGCTGCTTTGCCGTTCCGGTGCCGTTTCCCGCTTTGCTCTTGTTGCTTTGTTATCTTCTGCCTCGGAGCCAGCCAAGTATGGAGTGAAACCTCCACAAACTGTAAGCTAAATAAACCTTTCCTTCCTTCATTTTGGCCTTTGGGTATTTTGTCTCAGCAACGAGAGAAAAGTAACCAAGACAATAACAATACAGTTAGTAAAATCTAGGAGTCTTAGCAATGGAATAATTCTAGTAGCTGATCCACGGCCCATGTTCAGATTTTGCCAACTGTCCCAAAGTGTTCTTTTTCAGTTATACTGTTTATTCTAGTCCATGAACCAATCCAGATTCAAGCCCTTTATCCTCATAGTTGTGCCTTACTTCATGAATTTAATTCATCCATGATTCTGAAAAAGATGGCCATTTTTGTGCTCATGCGGGAAAGATAGCCACAGTTGTATTTGTCATCCAATGCATAATTTGCAAACAAAAACATAACTTTGCCAAACTCTTCTGTTTGTGAACCAAATTATTTGCAAGCAAAAGTGTTCATGAACAGAAATACCACTGTATCTTTGGTATCCTTTAGCTTTTAGCTATTCTTCAGCCTTTCTTTCCCGTCTATGACTGACATTTGCAAAGAGTCTAGGTAAGCTCTTTCCTAGAATCTTCCCATTTAAAGTGTCTCCTTTGGGATGACTGTCACAGAAATGTGGTTGTATTCTTCCTGATGTAATACATCAGAGAGATATGATGTTGGTAATACTGACTTTGATCACTAGGTATGACTGGTGCCCATAAATTTTTCCATCAAAAATCTATCATTTTCCCTCTATAATTCACAACTAATTTGTGGGAAGATACTAAATGAATATATACTGTTCCTCATAAAACCTCCCCTCCTAGTTTTAACATGCACTGATAGTTTTTCTTCAAGTAATTACTGGTGATGGTTTCAAAATAGCAATTTTCTAACTCCATTATCTCTCCCACATTGACTAGTTGGCACACTATCTTTACCCTGCAGTATTCAGCATCAACCTCTATTTGCATCATACCTATTAATTGCAAAGTACAGTAAAACCTTGTTTTGCAAGCATAACTCATGTCCAGAGACATGTTTATAATCCAAAGCACTTGTATATCAAAGCAAATTTCCCCATAAGAAATAATGGAAATTAAAGTGATTTGTTCCATAGCCCAAAAATATTCATAAAACAATGATTAAAATACTGTAATATAATACAAAACAATAAAGAAAGTAGAAAATATTAAAAACAACTACTCTGCATTTACCTTTGAAAACCTTCATGGCTGGTGTGAAGGAGATGAGAGAGAAGGGTCACTGTGTAGGACAACTTTCTTTATCACTAATGGAATCACTGCTATCTATTGGCTCTATTGCTATCTATTGGAATTCTTTTATTTTCATGCAAATTTACAAGGAACCTACCCAATGACACTTGTTTTGCCTTATTTTGAGGATTTTATGGAAATGTGACATTGCTTTATGGTTAAACAGATTCATTGCTGGCACTGCTACAGCCTTATGCAAGTGGTGTTTTCTACAAAATTTTGTACTGTTTCCCACGCTTTATACATCTCCCTCATCTCATTTGAAGTAGGGCCTTCGCTTTTTTGTCCTCCTCTGCAGATGAGATCTCCTCCATAGCCTTTTCTTGCTGGGAGACAATCACTCACAACCACAACCATACCCACAATACAACAGCAGTAAGAGAGAGAAAGACAAGAACCATTGGCTCAGTTGTGATCATGTGACATTCAGCAAGATATTGCTTGCTTACCAAGTTAAAATTTGTTGGAAATATTTGTCTTGTGGAATGCTTGCAGAACAATTTACTCCCAATTCAAGCTTAAACTGTAACTGTAAGCACAAACCATACTCACAAAGACCTGAGCTTCTTCTTGATTGGAAAGAAGATTCTGAAAAGTTTGTTTTAAATCACAAAGGAAAATATTAAATATTTTTAATATTAAATATTATTTAATATTTAAAATATTAAATATCCAAAAAAAATGCCTCCAACCCTTTAAACAAATTTTTCAAAAACTTGAAACTATCAAATCAAAATGAACATTTAAAACTGTACCTGTAAATAACATTTAATTATTTTATTGGGAAAAGGAAAGCCATCAAATTAATAATAAAGTATGACTTTTCATGTTTGCATCTTAGAAACCTCAGGTACCCCCAAGAACTGGGCCAAAAGAATTCATAAAACAGATATGATAAAAACACAGGCTTTAACTATGCTTCCACCATGTCGGCGAGTCTCCTATGTACAAGTGACAGCTGTGAGGCAAGAATATTCAGAGCAGACAATACCTCATGAGTGTAAGGTCCCAGGAAAAATACACATTTCATAGACCTAAACCCAAATCACATTCAGGACCTAAGACCACCCAACCCTCAAAGTCTTGTGGAGTCACCCACATGAGCCCACTTTAGACCCACTAAACTACAGGTCCTCTGTAGATTCATGAACATGAAAAGTTGTTGTATATCCCTAAGTTTATGGATGATTCATTATATAGCATTACTATGACATGGCTGGCTAATACAAATACTACAGTTAAGACCTTCTCTACTACCTTCTCCAGATTAGAATATCACCTTATTTTAAGGTCCTATTTTAAAATTGTTCTATTTTCTTATTCTTCCTTCTTCAGCATTCTCCATAAAAAAAAAAAAAAAAAAAAAAACTCCACTCTGCTTTGTGACTTAGGGAACACCTTTTCTCCATGAAACCTATTGTCTTAATTACTTTTCTCTCATTGCTTGGACAAAATACCCAACTCCCAAAGTTTAAAGATGGAAAGGTTTATTTAGCTCACAGTTTGCAAAGGTTCAGTTCATAATTGGCCGGCTCCAAGGCAGCGTGGCATGGCAGAGAAGAAACTGTTCATGGTGGTGGAAGACTTCAAAAGCAATAAGACCAAAAAGGGAAAAGTAAAGCCTCTTTTCCTCCCTTATATTGTAGGAAGGCTACCACTATAGGGCAGGTATAGCACTCATAACCCAATCCCAGCACTAGACAATGAACCAATCACATACTCTAGATTCAGCAGCCCCTGAAAAGCCCACCCACCATGACTACACGAGGCTTTTGGAGGTAATATCCAGACACAAACCATAACACCTGTTGAAGGGTGGACAGCCTGACTTTAAAGCATTAGTTCGAACTTACTTCGTGGCATGACAAGTTTTAAAAGATTGTATAAATGGCAGAAGAGACATAAAGAAAGTATCTGGGAAACAGACACCCCAAAATATGTACTCAAATTTTAAAGTCTTTCTAAGTGTGATCACAATGAACTTGAAAGTAAATAAAGTATTTTTGGTGGATTAACTAATGGTCAACTTATAACACCTACATGAACTGAATCAGCATGGTGCTGGGTGTGGATGGCCCACCCAAGGATTGTTGCCAACATAAAACTGGAGGGGAAGATGGTCTCCTGCTGATCCTCTTGACAAGCTTGTCACACTGGTTTTCTTGATATGAACTCAGCTATTATCATCCAAAGAACTCAGGTCCTCAGTGTTGCTGAGGATGGTTGCAGTTGTCTTTGGGAGAGCACTGATCCTTACCTTGAGCATCACTTTCTGGCTCCACTGCAGAGCTCTCAGCCTGCTACAACAGATCCTTTATCCTACTGGTGGAGACTTTCTAGCTTCCACCACCAAACTTTGGGCCTTCTCGGTGCAGATCCTTGATACAAACTTGCATGAAAGATGGTCATCTTCAGCTAGACTCATGCAGCTGGATTCTTTGGGTCTTTAGTGTGGGACAGACCTCGTACACTCTTTGCATTTGACTCTTTGGGTAAATATTATAAAATAATCCTATAAATTATGTGTCATGTATTAAATATATTCCCCTATAAACCCTGAGCACAACAGTATTATTCTACTGAGGACCAAATTCACAGGGATGAGACCTGTGCACTTATAAGGGCCCCCATGCTTACCCTATGGCTGATTTAATGTATTGCCATCACCGGTTTTAAAGTAATCTTAACTGATTCAATGAGGGGCTCATTAATTTCAATTTGCACTTGGTCCCCACAAATTAGGTAGCCAATTCTGATTCTACATATAGGACAAATTCCAAAGTAAAACCTGCTCCTCCATTTCCTCTACAAAGCCCTTACCTTGGGCTCTCACTGCCTGTTCCTTAGATATTTGCAGTTCTTAATCAGTCTGTTTAATCAGTTGGCTTAATCAGTCTCACCTCCACTTCCTCCTACAGAACATGTAGATCACAGGATGGCACATCCTTAAAATTTTTCAATGAGTCCTCAAGGTATGCAGGAAAGAGTTCCAATTCCTTAGCATGGTCTAAACGTCCACTACTGGATGGTATAGCCTCAATTTCAACTCCTCTCTGCTACTCTTCCCTTCTTCACTCACCCAGTGTTAATGTCTCAGAATCCTTACCCTGATTTCCTTGTTCTTCTTTGTCTTTGTTCATGCCCTTTCTTCATCCTCTTATCTTGGGAGTCCTGCACCAAATGCACTCCTTGTAGTCTTCCTGTCCTTTCTCTTAGTCTTTACAAATTCTTAACTCCTCACCTAAGTTCCTTTGAACCTGCTTCTGTGATGGCACTTAATGTAAGCTTCATGGTTACCTAGTCCCTCCAAGCGATGAACCTCCAGCATCAGAAATCATGTCCCATTCTTCTTTCTAGTCTTAGTTCAATATCTAGCATGTTAAAGTCACCAAAAACAGCTATTCAGGAGACCTCTGAATTTGAACTATCCCTTAAGCAGTAACGACACATTGTTGTAGTCAGAATTTGCAAGGGAATAATTTATTGGATTATTTTATAATATTCACCCTAAAAGTCAAATGCAAAAGTGTGCAGAAGTTTTGTTCGCACACTAGAGACCCCAATAATCCAGCTGAGGGCTTGAATCCCATAATAATGTCCTGCATGAGTCCAGTTGAAGACCTAGAACACACAACAATGTCTTATGCAAGTCTATATCAAGGATCTGCACTAGGAAGGCCCAAAATTCAGTGGTGGAAGCTAGAAAGTCTCCACCAGTGGGATGATGGATCTGTGACAGAAGGCTGAGGGATCTGCACTGGAGCCAGAAAATTATGCTCAAGGTAAGGATCAGAGCTCCCCCAAAGGGAACTGCAGCCATCCTCAGCGACAGTAAGGACTCTGATCATGAGACCAGCTGAGTTCATATTAGGAAAATCTGCGTGACAAGCTTCTCCAGGAGGATCAATAGTGCACCATCTTCCCCTCTAGTTCTCTTTTTATGCTGATGGCAGTAATCCTCCAGTGGGCCTTCCACACCCAGGACTACATTGATTTAGTTCAGCTGGGTGTTCCAAGTTGACCATTAGTTAATCCACCACACACATAGATCCAGGTGTTTTAATTATTCATTTAAAGTCACTCAGTATGTAATCGCAGGCCATCTGATTCATGGTTCTCTACACCATGTTGTCTTCTCAATAGATTTTCCAATACCAGTTATTTCTTCCACTGGTTCATGAAATAACTCATCTTTTTTGCACTGAGGGGAAAGATAATTATTGATGTGCTCCTCCTAGAAACTCTTCTAAGATACAGAGTGTCAGATTTGAGTGGGCTCTGAAAGACTGCTTATTACAACTCTTCATTCCACCAAGGAGAAAGAAGAACCTAAAGAGTGAAGCTCCTCACTCTGGGTTACACAGTTGCCGAGTATGCCAGGGCTAATTCCACTGACCACAATGCTTTGTCACTAGAGGTGAAAATCCAGATTAACATGCTTGATTGACCATTGCAACTAAATTCTGTTGGTTCCCTAATAGCAGTGATTGGATAAATTTCCTTTTCCCTTAAGTCTAGTGGAAAGACACTGGAGATTCAAGTAATGCTGTGAAGCCTTTCAGTTGTCATCACCACTGAAGTGTACGTTTCATCCAAGCACACACAGGTTCCACCTTGCTCAAGCACAGGGTGGGGAACCCTCCTCCACACTCCCACTCTGCTTTACACATTCTCTCCCCACCTACAAAAGTAGATGGGTGATAGAAAACTATGATGAACATTCTTTTAAAAATTACAGTAAAAGACACATTACCAAGAACTATGGGATGAATGTCTTCAAAGTGAAATGACAGGTTTTAATTATTTTGAGGGGGCTTAATGGCAATAATGACAAATAATTTTATTATACTAATTTATTTAATTTAAACTTCGCTGTGTTTTTTGATCACTATTTACAGCCATTTCTGTCAAGTAAAAACATTACAGTGTGTCCTCACCTACCTTATTCACCAGATCTAGTACCATATGACTTCTGGATCTTTCCCAAAGTCAAAATGACCACAAACCCAGGAAACTACAACAATACAACTACAGACATGCAATGAAGACTTCTAGAAGTGCTTTAGAAAGTGGCAAAATGATGGAATAAGTGTGTTCAAAGTGCAGGGGTGTGTTTTGAGGATGATTAATGGCAATGTGTGTTTTATTGTAATAATTTTTTAATTAAACAGTCATTATATATTTTCATCACATCTCATATGTCTGAAGCTTGTACAGGGTTTCCTCATTCCAAAAGAACTGGTTCTAGGGAAAAGATTCATATTAAAAGCTCAAAGAGGATCCTGTAGTTACCTCCAAATATGAAGTGGATATTGTTCAAAAGATAATGATTGCTTCTTTTCCAGAAGCTCTGAAGAAAGAATAAATTGTTCCAACTCTGGCCTGAGGGATCCCAGGTAGATACTAGGAATCCAAGGAAAAAGTGGAACAGGGTAGAAAGCTGAAGATTTCTGGTAACGCCAATTCTGCAGGAGAAAATCAGTTAAAATCTCATAAATCACAGAGGAGAATTTCGGAAACAATTGAAAAGATTATGTTTTCTAGTTTTAGGAATTCATTCCCATCGAGGATTTGGAATTAAAGTGGCTGTTTGAACATCTCACACATAATCTGGAGAGAAGTCTAACAGAAGCCAGTGCCTCTTTCTTCTACTCTTCAGCTGCAGGCATATTCACTGTGAGACTGACTCAATGCAGACTGCAATGAGGGTCAGAAGGCTCTGTTGAAACATTATCCCTCCACACCTTTGTGTCTTTATCTGAAATATGGGGATCAGGAAGGAGCAAGAGCCTTGACTGTGAATAGGTTGGTTCAAATCCCATTCAACAACTTCCAAGCAATGGCATGTGATGTCTCTGAGCTTCACTTTCCTCTTCTCTTAAATGAAGAACACCTCATCCAACTCACAGGGATTTTGTGAGAATCTAAATTGCTTAAAGACCTCAGTAAGTTACTTCAATTTAAATGGATAGCTAGACAGACAGATTTTGCCCCCACATTTTCCTACATAGTCCTGGGAGGAGTAAATAATACAGTATGCATAACCATCTTATAATAAATGTTAATTCTTTTACTTCTCTTCCTACCCTACCATCATGATAATGAGAGTTTTGTAATAGCTAATCCCTAAATCCCTTCTAATTCTATAATTCTTTTAATAAATCCTCTGCTTCACCACTTTGCTTTACTTGTATATCTTTGGATCCATCTTGGTAGCAAGTTAGCATAGTTAAATGCCTTAATTAGTATTTGTAGCAGTGAATTAAGTTTACCCAAGACAAGGCCAAGTTTTGAGGTAAGGCAAATGCTCTCTGTTTTCTAGAACTCTACAGTAGAAATGACTCTGCTAGGAGAAGTGGATCTGCATGCAAAGACCAGGAGAGTCAGGCCACAGTCCTGCAGAGCACAGCAGTGATGGGACACCCTCCCCAGGAGAAAGCCCACATCACATCCGTGTTTGCATCTCACACATGCAGTATCTCTATGAAATTAAACAGCTCCTTCCTAGAATTAGGCAACAACTTCTAGCAGTTAGTTGCATTTTAAGAGTAGCATCACAAAATGGGCAAATGAAATAGACACTCCACAGAAGTACAAATGGCCAATAAATACACAAAGAAATACTGAACATCACTGGCCATTAGAGAAGTGCAAGTTAAAACACCACTGAGATTCCATCTTACTCCAGAAAAAATGGCCATCATCAAAAAATTAAATAGTAACAAATGCTAGAGAGTCTGTAAGTGATGGGGGTTCTACACTATTGGTGGAAATGTAACCTACTACAAGCACAGTGGAGGAAAGAGTATAGAGAGTCCTCAAAAAATTAAAACTGCAAATTGCATCAATCCAGATATTCTCCTTCTAGGTATCTCCCTAAAAGATGTAAAGACATCTTATCACAGTAATACATGCATAACTATGTTTACAGCAGCACAATTCCTAATAACTAAATCTTGGAAACAGCCTATGTGTCCATCAACAGATGAATGGATGAAGAAAATGTGTATTTACCCCGAGTGGAGTACTACTCTGCCATAAAGAAAGATAAAACTGAGCTATTTATAAGCCTCAAGACCATAATGTTAAGTGAAATAAATCAAACACACAATCTTAAATATCACATGATTGGGTCAGGGATATAGCTCAGTGGCACAACCCCTGCCTGGCAAAGGTGAGGTCCTGAGTTTGATTCCCAGTACCAAAAAAAAAAAAAAGATCACACCGTTTCTCTTATATGAGAAAAGAAAAGTATAAATAAATAGCAAAATAAAAGATAGATAATAGGAAACAGGGAACTATATCTTTCTCAAAGGGGAAGAGGATCACAAGATGGAGGGATAAAAAGGAATTAAGTTGTGTATATGTACCAACTGCACACAAAGAATGTAAACATTATGTACTGCAAACATGTACAAAAGAAAAAACATGTACAAAAGGAAAAAAAGAGAAAAAAAAGTACAGTATCAATGTGCTATTTTTAAACAACACCCACAGCTCAATGGGAGCCAAGAGAGATCTCCCTCTCAACCCACATTTAATTATTGGCTAAATTTTCCATATCCTGTTCTAGGCCACTTCCACAAACATCTGTTTTGATTAAAGAGTGATCGGGAAAGCATTCTCACATTATAGAGGAAATGGTCTCATTTAATATGAACTGCTGGCACTATAAATTCTTGCTTCCGACAGAGGAACAATCACCAACATCATGCCAGGTCCAGAGACACAGGCGAGGCCACACTGGCCACCAATCCCAGTGACTTGTGTTCTAGAGAGAACTGTCCCAAAATGGGACCTGGTAGTCCCGTTGCAGGAGGAGGGCCTCTATCTCCCACGTGTGGCCAGTAGCAGCCCACCTAGATATGAGAGAAGAAAAAGAAATTCATGAGAAGTCTTACCCTGTCACAGGCTGGATCTCCCTTACTCTCCATTAATCTATATAAGACAATTCTCAGGTGTATTTCTCCTTAGTTGTATCTCTCTTCTTCCTCTGCCCTATCTTCAAGTATTAAGTAGTGAATGTGAGTAGCTTCAAAATATTTCAGAAATGCATTTTCTCCTGTCCAACTGTGAAGCTTATATAGTAATATGTCATCCTGTCATATTCGTAGATTATCTTATTCATAGTTAACATTTATGTTAACTGCACAAAAAGCATTTGTTGTGCACTTAAAGTATACAATGTTCTAAGAGGTTCAGTGTGTGGCTGTCATGAAGACGTCAACAAGCTTGAAGAGGAACAAGACCATCACACATGGAGGGAAAAGGAAGTGTCCTCAGATTGGTAGCAACAAATACTACATGAGCTCAGGAGGAGAAAAAAGACAATTTACAAGTGGCCCAACTGGCCCAGAACAGATCTTTTTTAAAGAATTCTAATGGAAGATGATTGTTAGGAGAATTGTTTTATAAGTAACAGGAATGGCATTAGGAAAGAAGTATCCCAGAAATCATAAACAAGACATAATCTTTGGCCATCAAAAAAATTTCAATCAAACCTTTTCTGTAATGAGTGAGAGTACAGATAAATACTTAAAACCAGATGGAAAACCAATGATGCCAGGTTTTACAGATTAGCACTAGATGGCATTGTGTATATGGATTGAGAGACTGCTCCACAGAGGTAAGTGATGAAGAGGGCACAAAAAAACGAGCTCTGTTGGTGTGGACAGTAGACAAAACATTTCAGGTCAATAACTGAATCCACATTACTGTTATCTCTATGTGCACCCTCCTCTCATTTTCCCAAACACAGTCATTCATTCATTCATCTACATTGAGCGCTTACCGTACACCAGGCTCTATAGATACAGATGTGCTTTTATGGAATTATGAGCTTTTTCATAGCATTTACAGTATTTGGAGGGAGTAATATTAAATAACTATAGAAGTAATTGAATTACTATTGTCATAAATAGGGTAAATAAAAAGTACAGGGTGTTTTAAGGGTTTATAATTGGAATTCAGAACTTGGCTGCCTCTTTACAGGTTGTTTTTCAAATTCCAAACACATGCCACATCCCTCTGAGGATCTGCCTAGTGCTGCAAAGCTCCTGGGTCTACATTTGTATGTTTAGTTAAGAAAGGAGTGAATGATAGAAAATATAACACGTCAATGGGGCTACTGATTGTGTGACTTTGGGCAAGTTACTTCTCTGTCCCTATGTTCCTTTTCTATAAAATAGAGTTAATGGTAATTCCTCCCAGCACCAAAAATTATAAATAAATAAAATAAAGTGATGCTTTGCTCAGAGAGGCATGATAAATGTAAAAGAGAATTATGGAAACAAAGTGCTTCACATAGGACCAAGTCACACAGAAAACATTTTTGAAATGTAGATGTCTGATTTAAAAATACACTGAATGTTGGTTTTGTGTGTGATGTTGTTGTTGATATTTTCGCTGTTACAATGAAAAAATACATCACCATTAATTCCCCTCAAAATACTCCCTCTTGGACTTCTGGGTAGATGGCAGAGTAGTAAGAAGCAGAGAAAGAGCCTCTCTGAGAGTTGCCATCCAGACGCTGGAATATAGCAACGTGAGGAAGACAGGAAGGAAGGAAGTGAATCCCCTGGGCCCAGGAAGGATCTGAAGCAATCACTGAATCCCATGAGGAGAGTAAAGAGAGAAACTTCAATGGAGAAAGAGGTACCTTTTCCAGGAGTTGGGATTCACTGTGTGGGAGAAGCTGTTCAAACCTGTGAACACACGGTGACTGCTGGCAACCCCAGAGTCCTCTGTAGAGACATAGCAGTGGTAGGGAGCAGTGGGTGCCATGGACTGCATTGCCATGGACTGCACTGGTGAGTGGAGCAGAGTCAGCCATCCTGTAGGAAAGGACAACTGGCCAGTAGTCATCTTGAAGAGTGGCCAACCAAGCTCAGAAATCGGAGCCACGAGATGCTGGCTCCATCTAGTTGTTCCCAAATGAGTTAAGCCCACAGAAGATATGCTGACTTCTGCAGGTTGAACAGGTCTGGTTCTAACCTGATGGCCAGAAACCAGCCTGAACTTCAGGGGAAATAAAGATGCAAGTTCACTGAGATTATCTGCTACCACTACTGCTGGCTTGCTGGGATAAATCAACACAGAACTGGACTATGTCTCCACATGTTGTCCACTAGTGACAGCAGAGACAAACGTTGAGGTGGACATATTTTTTTCTCTCTCTCATTTCTTTTTTCTCTCGCTTTTCTTTTTGGGGGGGGTTCCTTCATTGTTTGATTTTGTTTTTAATGTGAGTGTGAACATGGTTTCTTTTGTGGTTATTGTTCTGTTCTGTTTTCCTTTTATTTCTTCCTTCTCTCTTTCCCTTCTGTGTTCCCAAAGAGGGCACTGAGGTGGGACAATCCAAAAGCCACCCACCTGGCCTCTCTGAAGGGGTTAAAAAAAGCAAATGAATGAGGCTCTAGGAAAACCTCAAATCAGAAATAATTTCTCAGATAACTATGGAGATGGCGACCACAAAAAAAAAAAAAAAAAAAAAACATGCTTAGTGACTCTACAACAGATACAGATAAAACAAATACAGGAGTTTAGGAAAATGATGGAAATCATGAATGCCCAACACAGGAAAGAAATGAAATCTATAAAACAGATTCAAGGAGATATGCAAGAAATTCAAAATTTCATTGAAAGTATCCTCAGCAGAAAAAAACCAAAGAGAGGACAGAATATCAGATATAGAAGACAAGTTTGCAGTTAGCAATCATGAAAAGAAAGATTTCTTAAAAATAGCAAAGAACCATGAGAAATCAATCCTGCACATGCTAGATGAGGCAAAGAAGACCAAAATAAGATTGAGTGGACAACCACATTATCTTTGACAAAGGAGTCAAACATGTTTACCAAAAGAAAAATAGCCTCTTTAATAAATGGTGCTGGAAAAACTGGCTTTCAAACACTAAAACTAGACCCATGTCTATTGTCATGCACTAAACTAAAGTTAAAATGGATCAAAGATCTAAATATTGAAACAAAAACACTAATCTGGAACCAAAAGAGACCTAGAATAGCAAAGGCAATCTTGGGCAACAAAGGCAAGTCAGGAGGCATCACAATCACTGCATGAAATTATACTACAAAGCTACTGTGATAAAGTCAGCATGGTAATGGCAAGAAAATAGACCTGCATACCAGTGGAAGAGATTAACAGATGCAGACACAACTACAAACACACTCAGCAACCTTATCTTTAACAAAGGAGCCAAACATGTTCACTTGAAGAAAGAAAGCTTCTTTAATAAATAGTGCTGGAAAAACTGGCTCTCTACATACTGAAGACTAAAACTAGACCCATGTCTATAACCACACACTAAATTAAAGTCAAAATGGATCAAAGATTTAAATATTAAATCAGAAACACTAAATCTACTGGAAGAGAAAGAAGGTGGAAATCTTGAAGACAAAAGGGTAGGCAGTTCATAAAAAAAACTAAACTGCAGGGGAAATATTTCAAAGAATCAACAACTGTGATCTCACTGGATTGAAAAGTTTTTGCACATCAAAAGAAATCACCAACAGTGTGAAAAGAAAACCCACAAATTGAGAAAAAATTTTAGCCAACTGTCCCTCAGACAAAGGACTTCTATCTAGAACATATAAAGAATTAAAAGAAAAAATCAGGCCCCCCAAATTCAAAGGCCTAGTCCAAAAATGGGCATCTGGGTTAAATATACACTTCTCAGATGAAGAAATAAAATGGTAAATAAATATAGGAAAAAAATGTTAAGCATCATTGGTCATTCAAGAAATGCCAATTAAAACAACATCAAGGTTCCATATCACCCCTGAAGGAGTGGCTATCATCAAGAAATGAGCCAATAACAAATGCTGGCAAGGCTCTGGGGAAAAAGGAACACTTTTCTACTATTGATGGGAGTGCAGACTGGTACAACCACTGTGGAAATCAGTGGGGAGATCCCTCAAAAAACTAGAATTAGAGTTCTCATTTGACCAGCTATTCCCTTTCTGGATATTTTTCCAGAAGAACTGAAAACATCATACCACAACAATATATGTGCACTCATATTTATAGCAGCACAATTTGTCATAGCTAAACCTTGGAAATAACCCAAATGTCCATCAATGGAGAAACTGGTAAAAATGATGTGGCATTTTTATACAATGGAGTATTACTCAGCTATAAAGAAAGATAAACTCAAGATTTTTATTGGTAAATGGATGCAACTAGAGATCATACTCATAAGTGAAATAAATCAGACTGGCATGTGTAAACATTGTATTGTCTCCTTAGTGTAAGTAGCTGAAAGAGTAAATAAAATGCAAAGGTACAACAGATATGGCAAAAGGGAAAGAAACTGCTCAACAGGAAAGAACAACTGGAATGGGGGAAAGAAGAAAAGAAAAAGAA
>NW_004955415.1:16562797-16578439 GCF_000276665.1 Chinchilla lanigera | reverse complement strand
TTCCCAAAGAGGGCACTGAGGTGGGACAATCCAAAAGCCACCCACCTGGCCTCTCTCTACTTTGAAGATAACAATATGCAATATAACAACCACTGTTAATTTCCTATCATCTTGTTTTGAAATTCTGAATCATTTTTATTGTTTTTTACTCTCTTTAAAACTAAAAAAAAAAGATTGAGTGGAGTCAATGAAAAAGCAGGAGATAGCACAAATTACATAAAAAACCTGTTCATAGACATCATGGCAGAAAACTTCCCAGGAAGGGATAAATAATCTGACGTACAGGTAAGTGAGGCACACAGAACTCCAATTAGCCATGATCAAAAAACAAATGTTGGGCTGGGGATATAGCTCAGTGGCACAAGCCACTGTCCGGCAAGCGCGAGGTCCTGAGTTTGATTCCCAGTACCAAGAAAACAAACAAACAAACCTACAGCAAGGGATATAATAGTCAAGATTCCAGAAATCCAACACAAGAACAGAATATTAAAAGCTGTCAGAGAAAAGAAACAACCTATAAAGGAAAGTCCATCAGAATCACAGCAGACTACTCAACATAAAACCTCAAATCAAGGAGAGTTTGGAGTGAGGTATTTCAAGCCCTAAAAGAAAACAATCTTCAATCCAGATTGATGTACCCCACAAAAATACCTTTCAAAACTAATGGAGAAATAAGATACTTCCATGACAAAGAACATCTGAGGAAATTTATGACGCCAAATCAGCACTCCAAAATATTCTGAAGGACATTCTAGAAAGAGATATAAAGGAATACATCTCCATGAACCTCAAACAAATGAATCCACCAGGTAAGGCAAACAACTAAAGAGAGAGGACAAAATAGGAGCCTACAACAGGAAAATAACATGACAAGGATAAGTCAATACATTACAGTTATAATCATCAATTTTAATAGTTTCAATTCACCAGTGAAAAGAAACAGACTGGAAGACTGGATCACATAGCAAGATCCAACAATATACTACATTCAAGAAACATATTTTATTCAAAAAGAAATTCATAAACAGAAAGTGAAAGGATAGAAAACAATATTCCATGTAATGGGAACCCAGAAAAAAACAGGATAGCTATTCTATTTGCAGACAAAGTGGATTTCAAGCCAAGACTGATTAAGAGAGACAAAGGTCACTACATCCTTGTAAAGGGAACAATCCAAGAGGAAGTGATAACTATATATATATCACCAGTGCACCCAACTATATAAAACAAATATTAATGGACATGAAAATCAAATAAGCACTAACACAATTAAAATAGGAGACCTCAGTACCCCACTGTCACAAATAGGCAGATCAACTAGACATAAAATCAAGAAGTCTATCACCATGCAGTAAACTAAAATTGAAATGGATCAAAGATCTAAATATTAAAACAGAAACATCAAATCTGCTGGAAGACAAAGTAGAACTCTTGAAGACATTGGTGTAGGCAAAGACTTTATCAACAAAACCCCAACTGCACAAGAAACATCACAAAGAATCAACAACTCAGATCTCATCTTATTAAAAAGCTTTTGCACAGCAAGATAAACCACCAACAGAGTGAAGAAACAACCCACAAGATGGGAAAAAAATTTTGCCAGCTGTTCTTCAAAGTATTATTATCTAGAATATATAAAGAAATAAAAAAATCAGACCTCCCAAATTTAAAGACCCAATCCAAATGTGAGCACCTGAAATGAATGGATACATCTCAGATGAAGAAATAGAAATGGCAAGTAAATATATGAAAAAAATGTTCAGTATCATTGGTAATTCACAAAATGCAAATTCAAACAACTCAGATTCAATCTCACTCCAGAAAGAATGATTATTATCAAGAAATCAACCAATAACAAATGCTGGAGGTGCTGTGCAGAAAAAGAAACATTTCTCCACTGTTGGTGGGAGTATAGACTGGTGTGACCGCTGTGGAAATCCTCAAAAATCTAGGACTACGGGTTCCATTTGACCCAGCTATTCCCCTTCTTGATATCTTCCCAAAGGAATTAATTATATCACCACAGTGATATATGCACCCCTACGTTTACAATGGCACAGTTTGTAATAGCCAAATCTTGGAAACAGCCCAAATACCCATCAACTGATGAACGGATCAAGAAAATGTTTCTTATACAATGGAGTAGTACTCTGCCATAAAGAAGGATAAACTTGAGACATTTCTAGGTAAATGGATGCACCTTAAGACCATTTGCTTAAGTGAAATAAATTAGACACACGTGTAGATACCTCCTCATTTTTCTGGTGTAAGAAACTGAAAATGTAAATAGGGACCAAAATATCTAATAAGTACTGTGAAATAGGAAGAAAATGTTCAAATGGGGAGGGGAACAAAGGAGGGAGGAGGGAGAAAGGAAAGTGAGAAAAGAAGGAAAATAAGGAAACAAAGCATTTGTAACTGGAGAGGAGAGGAGGGTAGGGGAATGGGGAAATAAAGAAACAAATTATATCATGTATGGGTACAAATTCTGTAAGATGAATGTGATCATTATATATACCTAAAATGTACCAATAGAATCTGATTGTAGAAATAATAAAATACTCCCTCTGACTTCAAACACACTTATTCCATCATTCTAGCCTCTTTCTGATGCAGTTCTGGAAGTCCTCTTTCATAAAAGTATCTTTATGAGGTGTGATAAAAAATTCAGTGAATTCTATGACCAGGTGCTATCCAACAGAAAATCAGGCTCCTAAAAATATTATAATGTTAGTGATATATGCATTCCTATGTTTATAGCAGCACAATTTACAATAGCTAAATCTTGGAAACAGCCTATACGCCCAGACTAATGGATAAAGAAAATGTGGTTTCTATGTATAGTAGCATACTATTCTGCCACAAAGAAGGACAAATTTGATACATTTTTAGGAAAATGGATGCACTCAAAATCATAATTTTAAATGAAATAAACCAGACACACTTGTTTAAATATCACATTGTCTCTCTTGTGCAAGAAACCCAAAAGATAAATAAGAAACAAAATACAGGATAAATATTGGGAAGCAGGAACAAGGTTCAAGAGGGAAGGGGAACAAGGGAGGAGGAGGGAGAAAGGAAGGAAGGAAAAAGGGATTAAAAATTGAAGGAAAAAATGGAAACAAATCTTTTGTAAGTGGGGAGGGGAAGAAGGGTTGAAGAGAAGGGGGAATGGGGAAAAAAAAGAAGAATCGAGATATATTATATACAGCTACAAATTCCCCATGATGAATGTGATCATTATGTATGGCAAACATGTACCAATGAACTCAGTAAAGTGATCTTTTGAATATGTGCAATAAAACCATCTATAAAATTAAAAAACAAAAATATTAGTTTGTCCCCATCAGATGTGGCATCATGCCACTTCTTGCTCTTCCCCAAAGTCAAAATGATGCTCACTGGTGAAAATTTTTAATCAATTCAGGACAGAGGCAATCAGGACAACGCAACTAAAGTGGCTTACATAAGAAGACTTCCAAAACTGCTTCCAAAAGCAGCAAGAACGATAGCATCAGTGTGTTTAAAATGAGGCACTGTATTTTGAGGGGGTTACTGGCAATGTATCTGTTAGTGTGATTAATATTTTAATTGAAACATTCACTACATATTTTGATCACACCTTATAAACTATTACAATTTTTATTAAAATGGAAATACCTGATTCTTCAATACTTCTCAGAACTGAACAAAATAATCAGGAGTATTGATATTTGAAATTTTTTTATCTTTGCTTTTTGTTTTTAAAAGATAGATTCACGCACAAAAAAGGAAGGCAGGAGTCAAGGTCAAGTCTCCTTCCTAGAAAACAAGACTGGCCACCTTCCCAGCTCACATAGGCCCAGGCAGGTGTAGAAACCAGCTGGACTGATATAGTAGACCTGGCTCCCTGTGGAAAGAGTGAAGAAACCAATACCAGCAAACAAAACCCCAGGCCAGGTCAGAGCTGGATGCCCTGCCGGGAACTCAGACTGGGAGGCAAGGCAAGCACTGTGCGTGGGAACTGGACCCCTGCGCCCTGCTCCAAGAAGTGGCTTCCCAGCTTCCTCTGTGCCGGGCCATGGCCAATGTCTCCTGTCTCCATTCCTCAGGGTAGACCCACACCTCGGTTTTATTTGTATTGTAGGTACACCTATATCCCATCACCCAGGCCTCAGGGCTCTACCCAATTAAAAAGAAGTTCCCAGCCCCATGCTAGGCTGGGAACACTCAGCTTCCCATCTGGCCTGAAGACATGTCCCAGTCAGCACATGGTGTGCCTGTGTGTTTCAATGCAGCGAGGAGGTAGCTGGGATGGCCACAGTCAGCCACAACCCTGCTTGGTAACCCGCTCCTACTTAACTCCTATACCCACCCACAAGTCTCCAAGGGGACTATGAATGCCAGGCTTCCTCCCTAACACCGGGTTGGTCTAGAGGATGGCACTGAAGTTATGGAACTTCCCCCAGAGGAGCAGGGATACAGACAGACTCAACTCCCCACTTATGTAAACCACGGTGACCGCCACCCCACCTCTTCCCTGGGGCAGTAGATTGGAATCTGGTTTCCAGAATGAAGAAGTTCCCATAGGGAAGGGAGCCAAACCATAGCACTAGGAAAACAGAGTCCTGCCCATAAGTCTTCCCTCAGAAGGGACAGCGCTGGGCATTTTGATTGGTTCCCAACAGAAGTGCAACTAGCCAAAGAAATCCAGATGTCCCCAAAGCCAAGATTAGACAAAACTGAACACGGCTGTATGTTAATTTACAATTTTTCTTTCATTTGACTTCAATGACTGAGTCTTAACCAAACAAATCTGTAGAGACAAACTATGCCCTGGAGAACTGAGATTTCCTGTGAATTCACCTCCATCCCCTCCTCTACATTGAGACAGGCTTAGAAGCATAATGATTCAAAAGAAATTCAATGTGGCAGAATAAATAGGTCTAGCAAACACAAGAATACATTTTTGGTTTTTGGTTGTTGTTGTCATTGTTATCTTTAAAGTGCTGCAGATTGAACTCAGGGCTTTCACATTTAACTCATTTCCAGCCTTTTTTTATTTTATTTTAAGACAAGGTCTTGCTAAGTTGCCCAGGCTAGACTCAAACTTGTGTTTTTATATGTAAAATATTTAATGATTATTTTAATCACATTCACCCACTAAATCTCTGAGTCACACAGCTCTCATACACATTTGCCTCTCTCCATTAAAGCCATCCTTTCATATTAGCACTGTGGAGATCCTGCTCCCAACCCACAACCTGCTGTATTTTACAGAGCAAACTCCTACAGCACAAACCAACTGAGCAACCGCCCTTGGAGGCCTGAGTATCGATTTTATGCCTGGTATTGAGACAGAGGCTGGAATTAAATCTGACTCCTACCTTCCAGAAACTCAGAGTTGAGTGGTAAAGACTGGCATGTTCACACACCAACAAACAGAGAGAATGTCACTTATGGAGATGCATACAAGGCACAGGAATAGGAAGCCACTGCTCGAATGTTGCCCACAAAGGAGAAAGGGTGATGTTTATGCTGCCTTTAAAATTGTGCTCCTCAAATAAAAGCAACAAGAGAACTTTTCAATTAAATAAGAGCCCAAGAACCTAAGCAGACATTTCTCAAAGAAGGTATATAAATGGCCAATAGGTATATGAAAAAAATGTTTAACACCACTAATTACCAGAGAAATGACCATTAAAACCACAGTGCGATATTACCTCATGCCTATAAGACTGAGAATTATCAAACAGACAAAAGATACATGTTGGTACTGCTGTAGAGAAGAGAGAATGTTTGCACACTGTCGAAAGGAGTGTGAATTAGTACAGCCATTATGGAAAACTGTATGGATACTCCTCAAAAGATTAAAAATAAGACCAGTGACCCCACCCCACTACTGGGTATATATCCACAGGAAATGAAGTCCAGCAGATCTAAGAGCTAACTGTACTGCCATGTTTGTTCCAGCATTATTCATAATAGTCAAATGTCCATTCATCAATGATTGGTAAAGAAAATGTGGTTTATATAATGGAAGACTATTCAGCCTAAGAAGAAGAAAGAAAGAAAAAAAAAGGAAGAGGAGGAGGAGAAAAGCCTGTTATTTTTAAGAACATGGATGAATCTGGAAGGTATTATGTTAAATGAAATAAACCAGCCTAAGAAAGACAAATACTCACACATCTCATTCATATATGGAATCTAAAACTGCCTAACTCAAAGAAACAGAGAGTAGAATTGTGGTGGCCAGGGGCTGGAAAATGGGAGAGATTGGGTAGATGTTAATCAAAGATACAAAATTTCAGTTAAACATTAAGAACAGGTTCAGAAGGTACACAATGTGGCAATGATGGTTAACAACAATGCATTATATATCTGAAAAGATAAAATTGCACAGAAGGTCACACAGATGGACACAAATGGAGTCCAGACAGAACAGTACAGGCAGGGAAGGTGTGCAGCAGTGGGGTCTGGAGAAGGGCATAGGATGGGTAAGGTGAGTCAGGGCAAGAAGGTCTGAAGTGGGGAGCTAAACAGCTGTAGGAGAGTAGACTGAAATGAAGACACCATCAAAGCATCACTGTAATCAATAACATGATATACTACAGATTTGAACCATGCTCTAAAAGTAGAAAAGGAAACAATTTAAGGGTTATTTAGGAACTGGAGCAAAAGCTCTTGCAATCCATGGAATGTAAGGAAGAAGAAGAGGGTTCCACTGCATTAGATGTTCCCTTAGTGTAGGAGGCTGCAAGCACAGATTCTGGGACAATTGGGAAGGATCACAAGAAGCACAGAAAAGGTGAGAGAAGTGGGAGAAGGAACGTGGACAGGGTGTGTGGTGAGCAGCACACCTCTCTGGGCTCCAGGGATCAGTCTCTGTGTCCCTCTCAATACTAGAAAGAGGACAGCTCAGATCTGACCCAGGGAATGAGAAAGCCTCGTATATAACTGCTAACTTGCATCCCTCAACAGTCAGGATCAGTCATGAGCACGCTGAAAGGTGACAGAAAGACACGAATCTTGAGGTGGAATCCTTTGTTGTGGTTGAAAGCATCCATCTAAGTAGCAAGTGACCTCCAAGGTGGGTGGAGAGGGCAAGGGAAGGACACAGCATGGTCTCACAGATGTCAAGGAGGTCACTGACTCAGACTGTCTAGCAAGACAATAAATAACTTCTGGCATATCAGATCAATTTTACCCCTTCACACATTTTTAAGTAATATATAATATGTACTAATTACACCACATTAAGGAAACCCCTGTGCCCCAGAAGCCAAGTTCTATGTGTCATCTTGTATATATCAGAGTGTTTTCCCATGGCCACAGAGGCTCTGAGCCATACTGCCAGCACGATCAACCTGGGATAGAAGCACCAAGACCACAACCACAATACCATACATAACTACTTATGATTAGCAAAGTGATGAAAAGGTGGTGCAGGAACTGAGAACATCAGTAACACAAGAAGTTTTCAAACTATGAACTGATTCACAGTGAACATGGACATTTTATGCCTGGAGGGAGGGAAGCCAAGGGTCATCGGATGCTCATCATCCGACACTTGGAACTGTCAGGTTGGGTCTCTGGATCAACAACACTGTGATAATTTTCTGGGAACTTTTTTTGTTTTTGCATTCTTATGGATCCCAATCTTCCCATATTAAAGAAAGGAGCTGCCAAGAAACCTCAAGAAACTGCCAGAAGAGCAACACACATGAATGCGAACAGGATTTGTGGCCCTAGAGAAACCTCCACACACTTTTAAACTTATCTCAGGAAAAATCAGACATTTCCTACCCACAGATTTGAATCTGCCTGAACCTAAAGTATTCATATCCATATTTAGACCAGTAGTTGCCGTTGCTTTATAACACAAACCATCCCATGCAGCTGTGATTCCGGCATCTACTGATTACTGCTAAACTACCCGAAATTCGGGCTCAATTTCACAGACAGAAATATAACTTTTTTTTTCTTTTGGTCATAAAAGATCACCCAAGGAAGTAGCATGACAAACTGTTTCCTGATGCTGTTATAGGCATATGGCTGAAACTCAACCTCACACACTTCGGTACAAAAACGTACTGAGCAACCCACAAATATCTGAGCTTTCTGGCAACATTAACACCCGAGCATCAACAAGCCTTCTGTCACTAATTATTTGAGACATCTCCTGCTTTGCTTTTATAACATCCTGAGCTATTTATCAAAGAGGTCATAACATGAGAAAGTATTCATGCCATCTTTAATAAAGAAAAAATCTGCCTGGACGAGGAGAGAAGGAAAAACACTGTTGCAATAGAGCAACAATCAAATTATGTCTATAATGGGCTTTAAATCTTTAGAAGAAAAGATCTATAGTTTAAGAGCACAAAGAAGCATTATTCCTGTTGTTATTAAAATCTGCCCTCTAATCCTTCACACATATGTAATACATCTCATCCAATGATCTGAAAGTCCATTATAAATAAACAAGAAGCTACACTTCATAAAATCTAGCCAAGACCACAAAAGAGATGGAACTCTCTGGTTATGAATAAGCCAACACTTCCAGAACAGCTCACTCACTAGCGAACGATATAAAATCTCTTGGTCTCACCAAAGTTTGGGAAAATAATTACTTCTTAGTATACAATAGGTACTCAATAAATGCTTGTAGCTACAAAGATTGATAGATGATCCCTTACTGGAACATGGTATAGATCAGTAAATAAATGTATTTATTAGTAAATAAATGCATAAATATTACCACTGAACACATAATCCCTTACAAATCACATTAGCCAGGAGGCTCAGAAATCTCAGTATCTAAGCAGAGAATATTAATTACCTCCTTGCTGCCTAGAGCTTGATAACTATCTTTCCACATCTCTGTAAAATTTATCTCCTTCGTAAATAGGAATATTTAGGACCCAGTAAAGAAGGAGCAAATCTGTCAAAAACTAAGGCAAGTAAACTTGAAAAGATAACCATAATGAAGCAGTATAAAAACTACAAGTAGCTGGTAAACTTAGCCATTTCATTTAGCAGATGTTAATTGAGGGTCATGGCTTTACTCAAGAAAGAAGTATTTGAGTGATAGTATATTTCAGGCCTTTTGTTTGACATTAGCTTGAGAAGAGGATGACCACAATATATCAAAGGTAAGTAGGAGGATCACAAGTATATTTGAACTAATTATGGATAGTCCCCAGCTTAGGATGGTTAGACTTATAGTGATACAAAAGTGTACCCATACAACCATGTTAATTTTCCCTTCAGTACATGTCCAATAAAGTACATGAAATATACAATAGATTTCATGGTAAATGACTTTGTACAACTGTAGGCTAAGATGTTATGAGCATGTTTGAGTAAGCTCACTACACGATGATGCTCAGCAGGTTAGGGTTTTAACTAGAATTCTCTCAGTGTGTGATGGGCTTTCTGGGGCATCCCCCCATTATAAATCAAGAAGAATCTGCAGAACTGTCTTGCTTGACTTTCAACAGGACCCGTTGCCCCAGAACAAGGTGCATTAATCTTGACTCTACTGACATTTGGAGGCACATTATTCTTTATTACAAGGAGATGCACAGTGTAGGATGTTTAGCAGGGTCCCTGGCCCATTCCCTCTAGATGATGGCAGTATGGCACTGTCCCTAACTTCCCATTATGACAAAAATACCTCCAGACATTGCTAGGTGTCCCAGGGAGAGGAGAATTGCTCCCCAACTGAGGATTTCAGAGATTTCAAATGCCCTAAAGATCTCAGAAAATAATTCACTTTCCTTCATTTGTGTATTAATATTAACTGGACAATACTGATTAAAATATTTAAATGCATTAAATATTTAACTGTATCTACAATTTGTACATCCCTAGATATTTTTAGTAAGCTGTGTATCTGTGTATCTGGATCAGGGTCATGGGTATAATGAACCATGTTCTTTCAGCAAGGCATCTGCCTTCATATTTTTACTATAAACCTGTGATACAAAAAACAGCTTTCAAATTGAAAAGAAATCAAAATGGAACATTCACTGATATTTTAAGAGACTGCCCATATGGTGACTGTAAATCCCCATGATGTCATGTGTCAAAGGATGACTCAGAAACATGTAGTTAATTATCTACATGCCACATAATAATCTTGTCTATCTGTATTGTGGTTGTGATATGTTGTAAAATGTTGTATGCCTGTTAATGTTTCCCTCCTTTTATCTTTAAAATAAAAAAAAATAATAATAATCTTGTCTATAAAGGAAATGGCCACTGGGCAGTTGTCAATGAACAAAGATAAAAGTAGGATTTATTTTTTAAATAAATTAATTAAAAATAATAAGTCTCTCGCAGATAGGAGAAAAGGAAGAAGAAGAAAAAGACAAAACAGTGAGTTTCATTTTGCAGGTAAGGTTTATGTGGAGGCAAATTACTTAGCCTGTATCTAGCGAAGAGGTATGCCTGGGTATTCTGCCCTTGAGCTGGCCACCTAAGATATCAAACAAAGACATTTCAGTTGACAGATTCTCCAGGAAACCAGGAGAGTTAGCTGCAGAGTGTGCATGAGAGACTGCCCAAAGCGACTGCCTGATCTTTTATCAACATCTCCCTACCACCATTTCTTTATTCAAAAAAACCATTTTGATATAGAAGCCTTACTTTTATCTCTATGAATGGATGCGAAGGAATTGCCACATAAAACAAGCTTCAAAAGCCCAAGAACAAGAAACCTTAAGTGCGATGGCTTCTTTCAGGTGTAAATGTCTCTGTTCTAAGTAACAGCTGAGTGTAAACTAAGGTCTCCCACCCATTCTCAAAAAGGCAGAATGGGCAGATCTCAGGCTCACCTGCACTTATTCTGCTGGGGAAAAGAGCCTCACACTGAAAAGTGCCACGGAAAACCAATAGAAAAAGGGCTCCCAGAAGTGATATAGCCTTGTTGACGTTTCAGGAAACACTGCTCTGCCTTTCTTGCTTCATACTGAATTATTTTAGTTTAAAAAAAAAAAAAACTAAGACTTGTCATTCCGATATCCCTGGTATAGTACCTGGCACGAGATACAAATAAATGGCAGAATTTGCTGGACATGTTTTATTACTTACTATTATAATAAGCTATCACTTGTTGAACATTTACTATGCTCTAGATGTTGATTTGAGCACTGTGTATATTTTATTTCATGGACTCTTTACATCAACATTAAATGATTACAAGGAGACTATTATTATGTACACTTTACAGATGAAGTTCACAGAAGGTTAAGTATTTCTATTGTTGCAAGCTTATAAAACTATTTTTAACAATTTAATGATTTCTTTCTCTTCCAAAGGGTCAAAAAAAAGATTTCCCTTTTCTAGACTAGATCTCCAAGCATTTAGTCATAAACTCTTCTTAAAATATATTCAAAATTTTTATTTCCCTCTTGAGTTGTACAGCCTAGAATTAGAACTAAAATTGATTCCATTTTGGAGTGTTAGTCATTTCTAAGCCATGGTGCTATTTCTGTGCATTCTACCTGCCAGACACTGGAAGTCATTCAAAGATATGACTGAGATATGATTTTTGCCCTTTGAGGTCTTCCCAAAAGGAAACCAACAAATGCCCAATACAAAAATGAGACATGAGTAAAATACTAAGACAGCCAGTGGAGGGATTAACTAACTCTGCCTGGGGCCATGAAGGAAATGACATTTAAACTGCTTTTTAGGAGAAATAGGACCTAGCCAGCTTAGGGGAAAAAGAGACAGTGTTCTGATCAAAGAAAATAGACTCACAAAAGTTGTACATTCCATTTTACATTATCCATTCATTTTTGTAGCATTTTCACAGAAAGGATATATTAGACACAGCAATAGATATTGAGGGGCCAATGGTGGGCAAGAGAAGTCAAGAACTTAGCAGACCTCATATTTTAATGAGGGATGGCATGGTGGCTGGTTTCCAAAGACAGTCACCATCATCCCGTCCTTTATACACATGCCTTTCCTCATTCCCTCATCACAGCTGCCCTGGCCTTGAATTTGGGCCTGTGACTTCTTTGACCAACAGAATGCAGATGAAGTTACTCTCTGGAATATTCAAACTAAAGGCATTAAAAGGGCCCAGAAGTTCTTACTTCCTCCCGTTTGGAGCCTGAGCTACCATATAAGGACTGCAAGCTCCTAATCTAGACAGACCACATGGGAGAGTACCAGGGCCTATTTATCCACCCCACATTACCATCTGACTACACTGGCATGAGACAGCTGTTCTAATTACTCCATTTTTGTGTAATAAACTACTCCAAAACTTGGTGTCTCAAAACAATAACATTTGTTTTGTTCATGCATCATTAATTTAGACAGACCTTGGGATCTCCGTAAGATACTTCACATGAAGAAATCTTGACTAGACTTGGCTAGAAGATTCACACACAAAGTAACTCAATTATATAGTTGGCTATGAGCTAGAATCTCTGCCAGGACTGAAGCTTCATACGGCCTGGGCTTCTTCAGGGCATGGTGACTGGACTACAAATGTGAACGTACCATGAAGGTGTCAAGGGAAACTAGTATCTTTTACAAACTAGCCTCAGTCATATACTAGCATCTCTTCTGCCATACTGCATTAGCTGAACCATTCACAACATTCTGCCCAGTTTATCATGTGATGAGGGTGAGGTAAGATTCTGGAAGAGTGTAAAATGGAAAATATTATTATTGTGGACATTTTAGGTCCAGTAAGAAAGGCCAGTAGAACTGACCTGCTTACTCCCAACCCATGGACTCATTTGAATATTGTTTTAAGCCACTAAGTTTGAAGCTACTGGCAAGAAAGAGCAAACAGACCATTAGGTAGCAGAAACACTTTTTTCCGGGGGGGCAGTACCAGAAATCAAACGATCTCACACTTGCCAGAAGGCACTGTGTCACTGAGCTAAATCCCCGGCCCTGAAACACATTTTTTAAAACATGTCTTCAATACATTTTTCTATGGTCTGAAATTGTTATGATGAAGAAAAAGTATGGGTAATTTCAAAAACAATTTATCTTTTTTTCCTTTTGTCTTCTTTTATTTAGCACCTTGTTTATATATTGGGTTTTATACATAAGAGAAACCATGAAATATTTAAGCTTGTGTGTCTGGTTTACCTCACTTACCATTATGGTTTCAAGGTGCATCTATTTCCATTTGTCTGATGATGGATGCATAGGCTGCTTCCAAGATTTAGTTGTTATATGTTGTGCTGCTACAACCATGGGTATGCATGCATCACTGTAATATGATGTCCTCAATACTTTTAGGAAAATGTGTAGAAGGGGAATAGTTTGTCAGATGGAATTTCTATTCTAGTTTTTTAAGAAATCTCCATACTGATTTCCGTAGTGGTTGTACAAGTTTACATTCCCACCAATGATATAAAAGACTTCTTTTTTCCTTGCAGATTTGCCAGCATTTGTTGTTATAAAACGATTTCTTGATGATGGTCATTCTTTATGGAGTAAAGTAGAATCTCAGTGTTGTTTAATTTACATTTCTGTAATGGCCAGAGATGTTGAACCTTTTTTCTCATATTTACTGGCTATTTATATTTCTTCTTCTGAGAAGTGTCCATTTAAATTGCCCATTTTTGAATGGGTCTTTTATTCAGGGAGACTACTTTCTTTTTAGTTCCTTATAAATTCTAGATATTAGTCCTCTGTCCAAAGAATAAGTGGCAAAATTTTTTCCCCATTCTATAGGTTATCTCTTTACTCTGTTGGTTGTTTCCTTTGCTAAGCAGAAGCTTTTAAATTTGATATGATCCCATTTGTTGAGGCTTGGTGCTATTTCTTGTGCAAATGGAGTTCTGTTCACAGTCTTTGCGTATGCCTCTGTCTTCAAGAGTTTTACCTATTTTATCTTCCAGCAGGTTGTGTGTCTGTTTTAACATTTAGATCTTTGATTTATTTTTATCTTGATATAGTGCATGGTGAGAGATATGAGTCTATATTCAGTCCTCCACATGAGGATAGCCAGTTTTACCAGCTCCACTTACTGAAGAAGCTATCTTCCCACCAGGATATGTTTTTGGCCCCTTTGTCAAAGATCAGTCAGCTGAGTGTGCTTGGGGTTGTTTCAGCACCTGTATTCTGTCCTATTGGTCCTGATCTCTGTTTTTGTTAGTACCACGCTATTTTAATTACTGTAGTTTTATAGTATAACTTGAAGTCCAGGACTGTGATGCCTCCTGCTTTGCTCTTGTGGTCTAGGATCAGTTTTGCTACTCTGGGTCTCTTCTGGTTCCACATAAATTTTAGGATTGCTTAATGTAATTTTGTGAGGAATTCTACTGGTATTTTTATTGTGATTGCATTAAGTCTGTACATAAGTTTTAAAGTATGGTCATTTGAAATATTGGTTCTACCTATCCAGGAACAGGGGACATCTTTCCATTTTTTGATGTCCTCTTCAATCTCCTTTTTAATAGTACTGTAGTTTTCATTGTAGAGATCTTTCTCTTCCTTAGTTAAGTTAATTCCAATGTATGTAATTCTCTTGCCGCTGTTGTGCACGGTATTTGTGGGTCCTCTATGTAGAGGATTTTGTCACCTTCAAATAATGACAATTTAATTTCTTTTCCTATACATATCACTTTTACTTCTTACTCTTACCTGTTTGCTCTGGCTAATGTTTCAAGTACTGAATTAAACAGGAGTGGTGATAGTAGACATCCTCCTCTTGTTCCTGATTTTAAAGGAAAAGTTTTCAATTTTTCCACATTTAATATGAATTTGGCAGTAGGCTTGTCATAAAAGGTAAGTTCTTTCTATACTATTTTCTTCGGAGTTTTTAACATTAAAACACGACTTCCAAAATAAGATACTAAACAGGAGAACTAAATAATAGACCAAATAAAAGTTTTAGATAGGTAAAGTATCTGCTTAATATTCAGATACAGTTTTGAATAAATGATTCAAGGATATAGCCTAATAGAATAAAAACAGGCCTAAGAAAAAGAAATACATGGAACACCTGGAACAGGAGGTTACTTGTATACAACAAAACCTACAACACTTATGATTGAATATATAGGCTACTTAGAGCAATTGTTAAAATGTTTCTTAAATAGTAGTGTTATAAGATATTATAACCATCTCAAATGTATTTATAGAAAACTAAAATGAGCAGGAAGTTAAGTATAAACATAAAATATCTTGCGTGGTTCAGGTTACAGGTCAAAATATTGATTAACAGTTGATGTTATAGTATTAATATAAGCATTTGAAAACTATTTTATTAACCAATCAAAAATGGAAATAAGATTCTGGCTTCAGTTATCCACTTATACTTCAGGATCTATTGCTATAATTTATAACAACAGGAATAATCTGATCTCTCGTGATTTGGGGGATGTCTGGGCACATCTAGACATGACATTTCCACTAACACATCCAGTGATGATGCTGGTCCTCCTCCAGGACCTCAGCTGGAGCTATTGTCTGGAACTCTTAGACAAGGCCTTTCCACACAGCCTGGGGTTCCTCAAAATGAAGTTGTTGGGTTGGAAGCCAGGTGGAGAAAGCGAGAGTGAGAGACAGAGAGAGAGAGAGAGACCAAGAAAGGCAGAAGCTATCATGCCTTTTGTTAACTAGCTTCAGAGCCCTTCATATCACTCCTACCACATTCTAGACTTAGAAGTAAGTCATTTT
>NW_004955415.1:16535207-16558582 GCF_000276665.1 Chinchilla lanigera | reverse complement strand
CCACCCGCAGCTCCCTGTGCACCGGAAGCCCTCCTTCCGGGAAACCCCAAGGCCGGGAGTGAGTCGCCGGTCCGAAGCAAAAGTATATATTATTTTAAGTGGGGAAAACATATATCAGTTCCTAAGGGATACTGTAAAGGAATATTTGGGGAAATATTATAAGCTCAAACTTGATCATGAACCAAAAGCACTTAGAAAACGTATTAAAAAGAGACTGCTTCCAGGTATGGTGGTGCACACCTGTAATCCTAGCACTCTGGGAGACTGTGGCAGGATCACAAGTTTAAGCCAAACTGGCGCAATTTAGCAGCTCAGTAAGACCCTATGTAATAAATAAATAAACAAACAAACAAACAAACAAATAAGGCTGGGGATGTAGCTCAGTACAAAAGGGCCTGGGTTCAGTCCCCAATACCGAAAAGAAAAAGAAACAGATTGCTAGGCTCTACCTTCTGAGTTTCTGATTCAGAAGGGCTGTCTGGCTTGAAGCTGCTGGTCTTAGAATCACACTTTGAGAGCCACTACTTTATAGTTTCACTTAAATGTCCTCTTCAAAGGGGATCTCTCTGACCATTTAACCCAGCACCTGGTGCATTTCATCCATTCTACATTTTTACATCTTATTATAAATTGTTTATTTCATCATCATTTTTCCAAGACTATAGGAGATGATGATCATAAAGATATGACAGAGATTGTAATGAACTAGCAAAATTTGTAGACAAAGTAATCAGCAAATATAAAATATTGGTAAGAAATCAAATACCCTGAATGACAGTAAGTCAGTAGGTATTCCCACATCTATAGCAAGAATTTCCTTTGATGATCCAGTGGTTCTCAAACTTGGCTGCACATTGGCACCACTTGGGGGTTTTGATAAGGACAGATTCTGGGTCTCAAACCCAGAGATTGTAATTTAACTGGGTGTGGGTGGGATATTGTGGGCATTTAATGTTGTGAGGTGGTGCCCATGTGTAGCCAAGATTGAGAACCACTCATGTATAACAAGGAAATAAAGTTACAAAGACATTTCCTCTACTCTTAAAGAACAATCATCCTGCCATGAGTTTGGGTACCACTGCCTTCTTCTCTTGGATTCCAAGAGTCCTGTGTCTGTTAAGGAAAAGCAGATACAGACCTAACACCCCTTTCAGCCATGGTTCCATGGAGTAGACACTACTGTACGATACATTGCCACCCTGTCCCCAATATATTTCACAGCAATTGTTACAAACATATGCATTACAAGTGATATGCTTGGAAGTCATTATCCATTTCCCTGTGTCTTGATATCTGAGATGTAACCACAGACTTTTCATCCTTTTGGCCTACTTGAAGGGGAGATTCTGATTAATGTCCTTTCAACTCTCATATGAAACACATGCTTGTGTTAGAGAAAAGGTGACTGGACTGATACACTGGGAACAGCTTTCACATTAAAGGAACATGACTTACCAAAGCCTGGAATGTCCTAATGATTAACTCTATCCATGTACATGAACCAGCATCTCTCCTTTGGGGAGAAGGAGTTGTTTTTGCTATCAAAGCAAGTCCAATAGCAAAGCAAAAATCTTCCTCATCACATAAGAAAAACCATCATTCTTTGATGTAACTGTGAACATTAGAAATTTAATGAGCTGACAATTCAAAACTAAAAAATTTATCTTATTCATTGCTCTGATCACTTAAATTTACTCTTCTTCAAACACTTAGCTTGAAAGTACAAACTCTATTGCCAAAATGTACACTGTAGTTTTACTTGTGGTAAGCTTGCCAGATAAACTACAGGATACTTAGTTAAGTGTGAATTTTAGATAAACAACAAATAACTTTTTAGTATAAGTATGTCCCAAATACTGCAAGGGACATATTTACACTGAAAATATATTTGTTGGCTAATCTGGAGTTCAAATTCAATTGGGTGACCTATATTCTTATTTGTTAACGCTGGCAAAACCAATTATTGTAGATGTCCACATACTGAGGCAATATTCTTCAGTTTGGGGAACTTTGTTTGGTGGGTGTCTGTTCAGAAGATCTGGTCTTATCACCTAATCAATGTATTAAATTCCCCTGCTAGTAAAACATCTTTCTATAGTCAACCAGTACCAACAAGTTAACCTCAATCTGACATGAATGAAAACCATTTCTAGGTGGTTATAGTTTCTCAAACAGAGCTCCATCTACAATAAATGTAATTATTTCACTAAAATTGTTTGCATGTGTTTCTTTCCTACATTGGGCCTTGTTCCTATACCATCTTAGTTGCCTTCATCTGTTACTTTGCAAACCTTTCTTTGCCTATATCTTTGACTTAAATCTATCATGACACATTTTTAAACAATAGCAGGAAACCTCACTTATGACTTTAATTATAAAATGGTGTTATAAAATTATATCCACATTTTACTTTTGGCAGGCAGCAGTCCTCATTGAACTTGAATATCTCAAGTTGGGCTCTGCAGTTCTCTTTAGTTGGTTTCAGTGCTTATAGTATGTAATTGATATAAAAACATGAGGTTTAGGAAGCAGTGATAGGAATTTGTTAAAAGAAGTAGCCACATTCATAAATACTTTCATTTTGCTGTGTAACATGCCAGGAGAATTAATAACACACTTAGAAAATAGAAAAGAAAGTCTGAATTTTTAAAGAAAAGCTAATATATTCTGCTCTGCTGTTAACAGTCTGACCAAAAAGTCTGTAAATTTATTTCTCTTCACATTGCAACTGTGTCCAATTTTAAAAAAGCAAACTAGACAAATGTGTGCTTCTCTGCAAATATCTGCTAGCACTTACATAATTCTATTGTCCTTTACTACGGAAAAAAATGGGCCCCTGGTAGATAAAGAAAAACCACAATAAAATAAAAAGCCCATCACTGGAAACATCAAATTTAATGCTGCCTTATATAAACTCAATAACTTTTAAGTAAAAGCTTTAAAAATAAAAACTAGTTATTCTCTTTCATTGATATAGGTAAATTACCATTCCTCTAGCTTGAGGGCAAATATAACTTCCAACATAAAAGAGTTACTTCACTTTCACCTATCATTTACATACTACCAAAAATGTATTTCACATAGAAAAGAACAAATTAGTAGAAGGAAATTTTAAAAACAGAGAAAATTCAATAAATTGTGTGCCTAGTCTTAATCGGGGGTGAGAGTTGCTATATTCATGACCTTCCACTGTTTATTTTTAAATACCTGATGTATTCTTTGACAATGGATATGAACTAACAATGCATATGCTTGGGAACATAGGAAATGAATTATGAAATTTCTCCAAGATATGGCCCCAAACAACAATTTTCAAGTTGTTCACCATCTAACTTGAATAATACACCGGGAAAGAATACCACACTAAATGATGTAGTACTGACTTTAAGAACAATGAAACACAGCAAGGGGAGTGCATTAATCACTTTCCCATTTCTGGGACAAAATACCTGGCACCCACAACTTCAAGGAGGAGAGATTTATTTTGACTCACAGTTTCACAGAACTCAGTTCACAAATGGCTGGCTGTGAGGCAGAAATAGCACAGTAGAAGGTCACAGCACAAGACAGTTGTGCAACCCCAAGAAGCAGAGAGAGAGGGATGGGCAAGAGCATACCTTTCTAGGTTATGTCTCACTGACCTGCCTATCCCCACTAGGTCTCAACTCCAAATACGTGAGACTTTTGAGGGAAATGCTAGATCTAAAACATAACAAGGAGATAGCAGTGTAACTCAGGAAGATCCTGGTTTAAATAATAGGTAAATGTAAGTTAAGTATGATGTAGCACATGGAAGGACTGATAACTTGACCACACTGGTAGTACCAAAAGAGTAAAAAACAAGAAAGTGAAAACTGACCCTCAAAATGAAGTTGGTTACACAGAATAAGCAGGGCAACTTCCAAAAAAAAAAGCTAGTCCCAGGAAAGGAGAAATAAACCAGAAAAACGCAAGGGAAATCACATTAATTACTAACTTTTAGAAATGAAATTACATAACAAAAAGACAACTTAGTCTTGGAACAACCACAGAACCTATTATCGCCTAAAAGACCCTAAAGGTGCACCTGTTCTGCCTCCCTCTCAAGATTCACCTTACAGCCTCTCGGGCCTCAGCCATCAGCACTGATTCAGAGTGGACTACCACACTGTGGTTGCTGCTAAGTAGCTACCCTTCTAAATTTTTTAACTTAAGCTAATAATAGCAGCTGCTACTTTAAAAATATAATTTCTGTGTGTTGGGCATTGTACCTGACCTATTTTGCCACCAGATTGTGAACATAACCTATTTAAAATTGAGGAAACTGGAAGCAAAAACAAGACATAATTTGTTGAACATCACACAACTAGTAAGTTGTAAACTGGGGTTGAAATCTATGTCTTCCCAGCTCCTTTCTGTACACTTGTCACTGAAATTGCCAGAGAGCTTTTATTTCCCCAACATTTTGCTATGTAAATTTTCAAACATTCAGGAAACTTAAAAGAATATGACAAACATTTATATATCTGCCCCCTATGTTTTACAATTAATATTTAACTAAATTTGCTTCATCATACAGAAATCTATCTATCCATCCTTTTATATATCCATAAACCTATCTTATTTCTGATGCATGTGAAAATAAATTGAAAGCATCAGTACATGTTGCCCATTAGTTGGAGCTTAACATTTATTTCCAGTTGTTTTCTTTAGACACAGAGTGTAATACAGCTGAATGCACAGATTTTAAGTGCATCAGTCAATAGGTTTCAACAAATGTGTATACTAGTACAACCCAAACTTTTATCAAAACATAATAGCGAACATTACCAACCCTCAAAATGTCCTTCATCTTCTCCTCAGTAAGTCCCCATCCAATCCCACAGGCAACCATTGTTCTTAATTTTTTTGCTACCATAGATTATTTTGCCTGCCCTTGAAATACATTTTTTAATGCACAGCTCTGGGCTCTATGCCAGTCTACTGATAGAGAGTCTTTATGTGTGAAGTTTAGGAATCTATGTACTTAACAAGTTCATCTGAAAATTCCTATGCAGAGTAAAATTTGAGAGTCACTGTACTACTGCTGTGTGCCAAGTGATCTAATCTATTTTATTCACTATCTTTCTATGTTGTACAACCTAAGTAAAACTTTAATGCCAAGTGATTCTTCTTTAATTAGTCTTTAGTATCAGAAATAATGTTCACAATAGATTACACCTATTTAGGAAAGGAACAATCTGATTTATGTAAGTACTAGAAAAAGCAAAGTCGGGGCTGGGGATTTAGCTCAGCGGCAAAAGTGCCTGCCTGGCAAGCGCAAGGTTGTGAGTTCGGTTCCCGGTACCGGAGAAAAACCAAAAAAAAAAAAGAAAAAGAAAAAGAAAAAGCAAACTCATCATTATGAAAATAAATCAAGAAAACAATACTATTATTGAATGAAGAGGCAAAAAAGAGAGATATTCTAGGTCAATGGAATCTGATCTATGAAAATATGAAAAAATTCTCTTATTATCTGTAGGATGGATCAATCATAACATTCTGCTTAAGAAAAATCAGGTTAGTCAAACATTTAGAAGTGCCAGGCATGGTGGCACATGCTATAATCCCAGCACTCGGGAGGCTGAGGCAGAAGATCATTGCGAGTTCAAGACCACCCTGGACTACAAAGTGAGCTCAAGGTCAGCCTGAACTGCATAGCAAGACCTTGTCTCAAAAAAAAATTAGAAGTTAATAGGGTTATTTTAGTAGCAAGTAGTAAAAATCTAATTGAAACTACCTAAGCAAAGGAAAATGTATGAGCTATACAAGTGAAAAATATATGAGCAGAAATGGCTTCTTGGAAGTAACAAATACTATCAGTCCATAGTCTGAACCTGTGTATGTGCATATGTTTTAGGGAAGGGAGTTGTCTTGATTCTGCTTTCTTCTAAGTTGTTTCTTTTCAAATGATGTCAGTGTTGGCCACCAGCTATAACTGGCTTACAATAGTCTTAGCACTCACTATTATAAAAGGAAAGAGTACCTCTTTCCCAAAACTTATTGAAAACCTCCATGACCCAAGACTTCCACAACTGAGTATATGATGAGTCTCATTTGGTTAGTGAATCAGCCAGGAATCCAGAGGTTGCTTAGCAAAGAAAAGGGCTGTGACCAAAAGAGGAAAACCAGAGATGACCTGGTAAAACCGTAGCACTGACTACAAGAAAAATCGCAAAAATTGTTCAACAAAAAGAGTTAAATGAAGGTAAATTATTTGCTCTAGCGAAAGTAATATTGGGTGACACATATTTTCCCACAAAAATGAGGAATGTCAAAATAGAGTGACAATAATTAATTGTACATTTCAAAATAGCTAGGAAAGATGATCTTGAATATTCTTAATAAAGACAGTAAGTATTTCAGGCGGTATATATGCCAAGTACCCCGAAGTGATCTTTATACATTGTACAAGTACATATATTGAAAAACACACATATTGAAATATCACTGTACCCCATATAGGTACAATTATTATGTATCAAATTTAAAATAAATGAACAGTGATAATAAACAGTACTTTTTAAAAAAAATTCAGGTCCCTTCCTAACCTTAAAAACTATCTTAGTTACTTTTTCATCACTGGAACATAATACCTAACACCCAAACATAAAGGATAAGAAGCTTATTTTAGATTAGGGCTGGGTGTGGTTGTGCATGCCTGTAATCCCAGCACTCAGGAGGCTGAGGTAGGAGGATCATAGCAAGTTCGAGACCAACCTGGGCTACAAAGTGAGCTCAAGGCCAGCCTGAACTTCATAGCCAGACCCTGTCTCAAAAAGACAAAAACAAAACAAAACAAAAAAAAAGGTGGAAGGAAATAAGCAAACACAAGAAAGCAATAAAATTTTTTAAAAATATATTTAGTATTATCACATATAATACAGAGATGGGCTTATCAAAAAAAAGAACAGATTAAATAAACAATTTAAGGATAAAATGGGTGGCAAAACTATTGGAAGAGCAAAGATTAAAATAATCACTAAAAGTATATAAAATTTTGTACTAAGGAATTTGAACACTTAGATGAAATAGGCATTTCCTAGAAAAGTATAACTTACCAAACTGACCAAGACAAGAAGAGTTCTACAAGCAATAAAGAAACTGAACCAGCAGTTATTTAAAAAAAAAAAACTATATCCAGATGGTTATAGATGTAAGGTGTACAAATATTCAAAGAATATGTAATTCCACATTATCCTAACTCCTTTAGAAAATATAAGAATTGGAAATGATCCCTAGTTTTTCTTATACAGTTTTCACAATCTTGAAATCAAAATCACACGTGGAGAGCAAAAGAAAGGAAAATTACAGAATATCTCCCCTTACAAACAACAATGGAAAAAAACTTAAACACAAGGTTCAGATTAAACCCAATAATGTGTTAACAGCAGATATAGTATGACTACGCTAGATATGACAGAATAGCTTTACCTTTTAAAAAATGAACTGAGCTGCAATTCATTACATTAACATGGTAAAGAGAAACCCCGTGTGATCACTGCAACATGTTTTGTTTTTTTTTGTTTTTTTTTTTGTTTTTTTTTTACTGCAACATGTTTTGTTGAAGGTCTTTTCTAAATGTAACATCCATTCATGAGTTATAAATAAATAAAAGTTCTTAAATAAAAAGAAATTGAAAACTGCCCATGGTGATGTATGCTTGTAATCCCAGAACTCTGGAAGGCTGAGGCAGGAAGATCTCAAATTTGAGCCTCGCCTGGGCAATTTAGCAAATTAATGAGACCCTGTCTCAAATTATAAAATAAAAACAGATCTAGGGAAGTAACTCAGCGCAAAGGCCCTGGGTTAAATCCTCAATAGCTAAATAAAAATAAATAAATAAATAAATAAGGAATTGAATGGAAATAACACAATACTGAATATCTCCCAAAAATCTACAGCAAATATTATACTTAAAGATACAGTGTTAGGAAACATTTCCTCTAAAATCAGGACCAACTCAAGTATACCATTATCCCTGCTTCTGTTCAACCTCATAGAGAAAAAGAAATTTAAAATACATTCATACATCACTTAATGTGATAGTTTTGAGAAATGTTTTCTTAGATAACTTCATCTTTGTGGGAACATCATATAGTACAGTAACATAAACTAAGATGGGTACAATGTCACTAGGCATATAATTTTACAAGGCCACCGCTATATATGTAGTCTATCATTGACTGCTATGGCTTGTATCTAGATATCCCCCCAAAGCCTCATGTGCTTTTCAGAGGTGGCTGGATCTAGGGTGTGTGAATGTGGATTAATGGTGTGTGAATATGGGTTAAGACTGTCATAATTGGATTCATCCACTGATTGGTTTAGCATTGTTCTAGGTGTGGATAATGGAAAGCCCCACCCTGAGTGTGGATGGCACCAACCCACAGGCTTGTAGGCTGAATGGAATATAAAGGCAAAGACAGAAGGCTGGCTGCTTTTTTTCTGCCTGCCCTCCCATGGACTATTTCTCCTCTGTGATGCCACTCTGCCATGCCCCCTTGCCTTGAAACCAGCTGACTATGGACTGAAACCTCTACAACCTATGAGACAAAATAAACCTCTCCTCCTTTAACTTATGTCAGGTATTTTGTCCCAGGAATGAGAAAAGTAACTAAGATAATGACTAAAATATCATTATATAGTTCACGACAAATGAACTAAACTAGCCAACATATGTAGATATCTTCACGATAACAAATAAAAAGAAACAAGGAAGGGGGAGAGAGAGAGCCCTGTCCTTATTAGCAAACTACATGACAATAGTATCAGTTATTTATCGCTGTATATCAAATTACCCCAAAATTGAACAGCTTAAAAAAAAAAACTTTGGCAGGCACTGACAGGATGAAGTAGGAGATACTAGCTTTCATCTCCCTTTAAAAAAAAAAAAAAAACAACTAAAAACTAAGCAGCTATCCTTGAACAAAAGTAGCTCTGGAATAGTTAAGTAATCCAGTTAAGAAGCTGCAGCCCCACAGCAGAATGAAATTTTTAAATGAGAATGACCACACAAAAAAGGATAAACCTGGGCAAGGTGGGACATGCCTATAATCCCAGCACTTGGGAGGCTGAGGCAGGAGGATCTCAGTGAGTTCGAGGCCAGCCTGGGCTACAAAGTGAGTTCAAGGCCAGCCTGAACTACACAGTGAGATCCTGCCTCAAAATAGGAGAAAAAAAAAAAAAAAAAAAAAAAAGGTCAAGAAAATCAGTTTCATTTTGCCTACACTGTCCCATCCCCCAGACTGGCACAGCTCAGCACTAAGAGAGATCCCCTTAACTTGTGGGTTCCTCTCTCAAGGGAAAGGAAAATAAGACGTCAACTTCTCCAGCCTTTTGGGGCATTTCCCAAAAGACTTGAGACTGGTGAGATCAGCAAACCAAGATATGTGGATGTGACTTAGAACAAAGAGCAAGAGTAGAGATGTCAGTATGGGTTATGCAGTGGAGCCACCATGGTCCTGGAGGCCTCCTCTGCAGATGACCCAAGTAATCTTCACTACTGAGAAAGTCAACAACTGCCACAGCTATCACAGATACTCTGCAACTCTTGCCACTGATGACCCACATTTTTTGCCACTGCAGATCCCAGCTGCCTCATCAGTGGCCCTCACCATTATAGCCACCTGAGGTAGTGCTGCCGTGCGCTCTGGATCCAGGACCCAGTGCAATGTGTGCAGTGCCCACATGAGTGCTGCCAACCTCAACTCTCATGCTAGCCTACACCACTGCACACATCCCTGCAGCCAACCTCCAGAGCCATGAGCACACAGGCTGCTGGCTCAAGCCCCAGAGCCAGGAATGCATGCGCCACCAACACCTGGCACTGCCTTCCCTTACGTTGGCCTCCACTTATTTTTTTTTCTTTTTTTCTTTTTTTGAGACAGGGTCTTGCTATGTTCAGTTCAGGCTGGCCTTGAGCTCACTTTGTAGCTCAGGCTGGCCTCGAACTTGCAATAATCCTCTTGCCTCAGCCTCCCAAGTGCTGGGATTACAGGCATGTGCCACCATGCCCGGATTGGCCTCCACTTATAAAGGAACACTCACCTCTGGACGCACAGGCACAACTAAGGACTCTAACAGCCCTCCCAGGCATAGTGCACTGACTCCCTTACAGCTTTTGTTGCCAAACACAAAAAATTACCACATCCACAGATACCAACTCCCTGAGACTCAAATCACCAAGTCCCCTGGGGCTGGGAGCTGCTGCCCACTCTCACAGGTGGTGCCCAGTGTACCACTAGACCTGGTGTATGTCACACTCTAGGATGCATGTCCTGTCACCATGCCCATGCTCCCTGTACTCGGCAGGTAAAGGCCTCTCTTTACCAAAACTGGCTCACAAAATCTATAAGAGGCAACCGTTTCTGCAGATACACTGACTCCAAAGTAAGGATACAAGGAACACAAAAAATCAAGAACGTATAACAACACCAGTTCCGTAGAACCTCAAAGTAATGGAACTCCATGAATTACATGAGAACTCAAAATAATTGTTCTAAAGAGTCAGTGAGCTACAAGACAACATAGATAAACTAATTTATTGAAATCAGAAAAATATAAAGACAAAATGTGAAAATCAACAAAAATGATAAAAAACAAAAAGAACCAAATACAAATTCTGGAGCTGAAGAATGTAATGACAAAAGTAAAAGATGCAAGCCGGGCGTGGTGGTGCACGCCTGTAATCCCAGCACTCAGGAGGCTGAGGCAGGAGGACTGTTGCAAATTCGAGACTAGCCTGGGTTACAAAGTGAGCTCAAGACCAGCCTGAACTGCATAGCAAAACCCTGTCTCAAAAAGACAAAAACAAACAAACAAAAAAAAAGTAAAAGATGCAGTACAGAGCTTCCACAGCTGACCCAAGCAAGCAGAAGAATCAGTGAACTGAAAGACAGATGATTTAAAATAATCCAATCAAAGAACAAAGAAAAAGAACAAATAGAGTGATGAAAGACTAGGAGACAAAAGGCAAACTGATAAAGAATAAATAAAGACACAAACAAATAAAAACATATCTCATTCTCATAAATTGGAAGACTCAATATTGTTAAAATGTCCATTAAAATCAAGAGCTAAACTAAGTGTGGCAGTACACGCTTGTACTCCCAGCACTTGGGAGGCTGAGGCAAGAGGATTACTGTGAGTTTGAAGCCAGCTTGGGCTACATAGCGATTTCAAGGACAGCCTGAACTACAAACAAAACCCTGATTCAACAAAAAAAAAAAAGTAGGATAAAAGTTGCCAGGGACCTACTGGTCAAAGTGTTAAAGTTTCTATTACACAAAATAAGTTCTAGAGATCCAGCATATACTTTAATAACAATGCTATAGTAAACAATTATATGTTGCATACTCAAAATTTGATAATGAGATAGATTTTACAAATAAATCTAGCTGGGCATGGTGGCGCAGGCCTGTAATCTCAGCACTCGGGAGGCTGAGGCAGGAGGCTCACCGTAGGTTCGAGGCCAGCCTGAACTACATAGTGAGACCCCGGTCTCCAAAAACCAAATAAATAAATAAATAAATCTTACTACCACACACAGAAATATAAAAATGGTACATATGTAGAGGTAATAGATGTATTAATTATCTGGAATGTGGTGATAATTTCACAATGTACATGTATGTTATCAAATTGTATACTTTCAATATATACAATCGTATATGTCAAAGTATAAACAATTTTCTTGATATGACAAAGTTGCTAAAGAAAAAACATAAACACAATTAAGAGTAAAAAAAAATAATGTTTCTTTCCTTAGCAAATTTTCTTTCAAGAATTCTATCTCAGCGGGTACAAAGTAAGATTCCTCAAGGTAAAAGAAAGAAGATTCGCTGCTCATGCTATTCTGAATCTTGGCCTGAGGATAGAGAGTAATTGGGACATTAAAGATGAAAGAATTGCTAAGGAGTTCAAATAAAACAAGCAAATAAAAAATGAAAGACAGGAAACAACTGTTAACTCTAGGAAAAGCAAAAGGTTACATAAGAAAGTCTATTTTTTTAGTATACTGTGTGACTTGAATGTGAATAATATTTATATAGTCATAATAAAATAAATGCTGAATTTTTCTCTAAAAAACACTTTATTACTTCAAGTAGTGGCTGAGGGTTAGAAGTCTAGAAGCAGCTTAGAGGCACCAAGTTTTTCAGGAGACTATAGTCAAAATGTCTGAGGAGGCCTCAGCTCTCCACAGGTCTGACAGAAACCAGAGGATACATTTCCAAGACTGCTTCCTCCTTGGTTGCTGGCAAGATGGTGCATCTGCTTCCCTGCTGGCAGAAGGCCTAAGCTCCTTCCCACAGGGCTGTCTGTCTGAATATCCTGATAGTTGGCTTCCCCAGAGCAAGTTATCAGAGAGAAAAGGGTAAATGGAAGCTGCAGAGTCATTTATGACCAAATCTCAAAAATGATACATCACTTCTACTTTTTCTAGCAGTTAAAATCACTTTACTAAGTCTAGTCCACTTACTTCAAAGGCATAGGATTAAGTTTCCATCGCTTGAACAAGGAAGTATCAAAGAATTGTGTACATTTTCAAAGCAAGAACTATTAAGATACAGTAGGCTGAGGCAAGAGAATCGTTGCAAGTTCGAGACCAGCCTGGCTACAAAGTGAGCTCAAGGCCAGCCTGAACTGCATAATGAGACCCTGTCTCAAAAAGACAAAAAAAATTATTAAGATAGAAAATCTAAAAGAGGGGGCTGGGGATTTAGCTCAGTGGCAAAAGCGCCTGCCTGGCAAGCGCAAGGTCGTGAGTTCGGTTCCCGGTACCAGAGAAAAACCAAAAAAAAAAAAAAAAAAGAAAATCTAAAAGAATATGAATAAAGTTTACTATAATTAGTAAGAAAGATTAGCAAGGCTGCCAAAACAGAATCAATACAAAAAGTCAATTGCATTTTTACGTAGCAATAGGAGTTAGAAAATAGGATTTTTTCAAAATAAAATATAATACTGATAGGAAGACTCAATTTTTACAAATCAGTAGTCTCCAAATCAATCTATAAATTTTTAGCATACTTAATACACTGACTCTAAAATTTTCATGGAAGAAAAAAGGCTCAATAATAATGAAGACATATTTGAAGATAAAGTAAAGGAACTTGCCTTACCAGATACCAAGTCTTACTTCAAATCTACAGAAACTGAGGAAGTATGTTGGGTACAAAGACAGATAAATTGACTAATGGTTCAAAATATCAAGCCCAGATATGGACAAATACATTTTAAACACTTAGTATTTGATAACATCACAGATCAATAGGGAAAGAAAATTATCAATAATTTCTGGGAAGAGTGTTGTACACTTTTAAAGCAAATCAGATTTCTGTCTATACATAAATGAATTCCAGATGAATTAAAGATACATATAAAACTTTAAAATGTTTTTAAATTGGAATAAAATATAGAAGAATGTCTTCAGCACCTTGAGGTAAGGCAAGATCTTTTTAAGCAAGGCACACAAAACCATAATACAGAGAACAATAAAAGTTGACAAATTTACTACATTGACTTTTTTTATTTATCTCCCATAAAACTCAGCATAAGGAAAAGAAATTACAAGTCACAATCTGAGAAAAGTTACTTTCCACCCATAACACTGATGAAGAACTAGTCCCCAGAAGCAACCCAACATAAAAACAGGCAAAAAGAATTAGTATACCATTCAGAGGGGAGAGATGAATGTACCATAAGCATATGAAATTATTCTCAGTCTCACTGACATTCAGGGAAATCTGAGATAACGTGAACATGAGTTACCATTTCACACTTATATTGATAAAAAAAATTCAAGCCTAATATTCCAGATGTTTGAGAGGACAAGGAAAAAAAAATTCTCAACACTGCTGATAGGAATACAGATTGGAACAACTGTTCTTAGAAAACAAGTTGGCAAAATGTGTATAACAAGACTATTTCCTATCCTCCTCTCTGAACACTGCTGATCCTGGAGGCTTAAGGATATGGAGGCCTCTAGCCTTTGTACGCCCCCGCACACACACACACATTCACACAGAAATTGCATTTTAAAAAACTATTCTACCAGAGATAACAACCTGTAGAGCTGAGTAGGGCCAATGTAAACCTCCTGACAAGTTCTAGCTTTGTAGAGGCAGCACTTAAGAACAAAAGGTTAATAGAGCGATATTTTAGGACTAATAAAAATAAAAATAACACTGAGCCGAAGTTAATCACAAGGACACTGGGACCAACTCCTTTCATCCAAAGGCAGTGCACAACTCTTACTTTTTGCCTGGTTTCTCACCCTTGGGAATGAGCCTCGCCTGGAACCATTTATGGTTATTTTCCCCTTTTAAGGTCAACTGAAAACAAAAGTAGGCTCTCAACCACTTGCCTCCCAAAAAAGAGATTTTAGACTCATTCCAAAGGAAACTTAGGTTGACAGGAACAACATCAGCCTTGGGTGAGGCCCCAGGCCTGGTTGGCCATTCAGTTCAGGCTTCTCCACTTCCCCAGGCTCTGCCCCTGCTGGACAGGAATTTCTGGGTTCCTGCAAGCAAGAGGATACAAGACAATGCCATTCATCTGAAGAGTGACAAGATGCAGCTTGTCCCTGACCTGGGGAATCCCAATTTGTTTCTAGGATGACTCAGTTGTACAGATGCTGAAGAGCTAAGGGCCAATGCTTTAAAATGCTGCTGGCTCTCAGCCACCAGGAGGTCTAAGCATCCAGTACAGTTGCATGGTGAGGTCCAGCTGTCAACAGCAAAGTCCTATCCAAGGGACTTCAAGCAGCCTCATGCAGGCGCACGCTGGACTCTCACTGCCTGGCTGCACTGTCTGTGTCCCATATGGCTCTCAGAACACACTAGGAAACAGCCAGATGTGTAATTTGCCATTAAGAGGGATTTAGCCAAACTGTAAATCTCTGTGTTTTATTCTACATGTAGACAAGATTCTAGGCCTAGCAGCCAGGACATTTCCTTTGTTACCATGGGTTCCTGGGGCAGGGGTGGGGCGGACAGATGTGTGTAGGCTACCAAGGGCACTGGGAAAGAAGAGCACATGAGGGGGTGTGCATGGGTGTTACATACTTTTGACTTGACCTCCATCCTTATTAAATCTTTGACACCTAACTATAGTTTCTGTATCCATAAAATAAATAAAGTTTACTCTATAAAGGGAATTCTGTAACACTGGTTCTCCAACTCCATTCCACATCTGGAGAGATTTAAGAACACTGATGCCTGGGTCTCACCTCAACAGATTATTGTGATATAACTGTCATAAATTGTGGCCTGGACATGAGGAATTTTAAAAGCTGAATGCTTCAAGTATGCAGGAAAGTTCAAGAACAATGCTCTAGAAGAAGTACTCCAAGGACCACCTTGGCTGTCCACAAGACTTTCTTCCTTTGGGGCTTTCCATTCACTACAAAAAGAGTATAATTGATCTAGACCTAAACTCTCTCTCTTCCTGGCCTCTGCATTGCTCTTAATATCTAATTTAAGTTCTTTTTAAAATCTCAAGCAACTGTAGGATCACAATCTGTTTGATGAAAATAATCTGTGCTTTTAAAAAATCTGTGTATGGCTGATGTGGGACTATTAGTCTTCCTTTGGCCCATTCAGTACAAATATCCATGTGTCTCTATAGACATAGTCATATACTGAATTATAGTTCATTAGGAACTCTGCAATATATTTGCTATAATCACGTTCTAAAATCCAAGAGTTTTAGATAAGAGGAGCATTATACTAGGCACAAATAGCAGAAAAACAAATCAAGATGTAGTCCCAAGCCTCAAACAACTCATATAAACACATAACTACATTACAATCTGGAAATCTTATCACAAACACATACAAAGTCGTCCAGGGAAACAAAAGAGAGAGCAATTGCTTCATGAGTAAGATGAAGGGGAAAATCAGAGAAGATGCCACATTTGAGCCAGGTCTTAGAGAATACAATTTTGCCAGATTAAGACCCCCGAGCCACAGACAATGCTCAGACAAATCCTTTATTTTAGGAGACATCAACTGGGTGAAATACCCAGGGAAAGCGTGGTGGAAAGGGACTTGGAAAGGGGAGGAAAGCAGTGGGTTCTCAAGGGCTTTGCAAGCCAAAGATTTTGGGCTTTAACCCAATGGTTCTATAACTGTAATGTGCGTAAGAATCACTAGGGAATCCTGTAATATTCCAATTAAAGAATTCTTGGGTGTGGCTGAGATCCTGCATTTCTAATTATCTCTGAAAGGATGCAGATGTTACTGGACACAGTAGCACACTGTTGAAAGCAAGGCTCTAGAACTGAGCTACCCAGCATGGTAGCTACCACATGTGCTGGTTGATGTTAAATTATAATTATTTAAAAATAAATAAATAAAAGTGAAAACCTAGCTCTTAGTTTTTACCAAACCCATTTCAAATGCTCAACAGCCACACCATGCTACAATATTGTACAGTGCAGAACTAGAACATGACCATCATCACAGAAGGTTCCACTCAGTTCAAAAGCAACGTGGTTGTTGGGGGTTAGATTCTGACCCACATAGCCTGTAGGATAATAAACTCTTGCTGTTTTAAGTCATTAAGCTTTTGAGTAATTAGTTACAGTCAATAGATAAGTAATGTATTGTTCTAGGCACTTTCAGTATTTTAACTCGTAATAATCCTTTAATAGAACCTACTACTTTATTCCCACTTTATAGATAGGGAAACCAAGATACAGAGAAGGTAGCTAACTTGTTTGCAGTCACATAGCTAATAAGCATAAGACGAAAGATTCAAACCCAAGAGGTTAGGGTCCAATGTCTTGCTCTCAAACTTTGCTTTATCTCAGGCCAAGTAGACTATATCTTTGGGAGTAGCTTGAAGGATGGCTTTAGGAAGCCACAGGACAGATGACTCCCTCTTATTCTTCCCCATCAAGACAAACTGAGGCACAATCTATGAGGTGGAACCCAAGCACTGGGAGTCTTTAAAAGCCCTGCCCCTCCCCCAGGAGATTCCAACATGGAGCTAGTCTTGTTTCTCCAAGTGTAAGCCCAGTGGCTTGTTAGGAACAGAATTTGTATGTCAACAAGATTGCCCAGGTGCCTTGCACAACATTAAAGTCTGAGAAGGGCAGCTCTAATCCCTAGCCCAGGCCACACCTGGTATGGGCAGCAGCTGAACATCAAACACATAGGCACATATGATATCTGCGGCAGGAACTGAAGCTGCTGCATAGAGAAAAGCTAAGCTTAGTGTTTTATAAAGTGGTTCTTCGAAATACCAAAAAGACGAGGCGAAAGAAAACCTGAAGAGACAGGTGGGGAAAAGCAGGAGAGAACAAATAACTTCTCCGTGTGTCAGAGAGAAATAAAGAACTCCAGGGGGTGATCAGTAAACAGTAGGGTGTCAGAGAGACCTACCTTAAAAGACAAAAATCAAACAAGACAGCAAAATTGCTTCTCATCGAGTGAGGCCAGGCGTAACAGTACACTCACTGTATGGTTTTATGAAAGGAATGTGAAAAGCTGCTTTATTCTAGCCGTATCTGTCAACAGTAAATAATATGCCAGTAAAAGTTACAACTTAAAAGGAAGGAAGCAAAACTTCTTACCTTTTCCCTATTCAGTTAGCAGGAGTATAATTAGAGCTAATCCCCAGTTACAGATGACCAGCTTTATGACTCACCCCTGGACTTCACATTTTATCAGTACAATCTGAGATTTAAAAAGTCAGTCACATACAGCATTTCCAGCATCCTTCTCAAAGCTTCCAGGGAAGTGGGGAAAGAGGGCCACCACAATGGGTAGAAAATGAAGGTCTAAAAAGACACTGGTAGCATCCTCCTACCTCAAAACAGGGTGGTAGAACCCATTTCCCAGGTGACTGTTTAGATAGAAGTTTCTACCATGGACCTGAAAGGAGACACATAGCTCAGAGGGTAAATCTAAACAACTTGCAGCAGAGACACAGTCTAGCAGTGGTTGTCAAAGTTAGTGTGTGTCAGGCCATCTGCAGGACGGCTGAACAGTTTGCTGGGCTCCAGCCCAAATTTCTCATTGAGTCAGTTGGGACACAGTCACAGTATTTGCCTTTCTAACCTGTCCCCAGGTGTTCGGATGAGATCCGCTGCAGTATGGTCTTCTGGAGAATAGTGTGGCCTGTATTAAAGAACAGCTCTGAGCCACTGTCACGATGCAAACTGAACTCTGCTCCTTAGAAAATATGTGACCTTCGACAAGTAATTTAACCTTCCTTTGTCTCCATCTCTTTATTTGTCAAGTAGGGATAATAACAGGACTATCTCTTAGAACTGTCATAATGATTAAAAACATTAACTATATAAACAGTAAATCAGTACTTCACAAACTGTAAAAGTTCTGTGACAATTATTTTGAGGGGTTGGTACTGGGAATCAAACTCAGGACCTTGCACTTACGAGGCAGGCACTTGTGCCACTGAGCAACATACCCAGCCCTGTGACAATTATTAATCAATGAAAATTGAAAACAAAAAATTATTTTTGTACTGGTTTTATTCAGCATAATTTATGCTTCCTAGGCAGAATTTTAAAGGAAGGAAGGATATATTTACCAATTTATTCCATTATTTTATCATAAATTATTAATCTGTTCTCAAATACTACGTATGAAACAATGATCCATCAAAGAAGAGAATAACATGATTTTCTGTGATTTAAATTTTTTTCACAAGTCTATAGCTACAGCAGACTCAAGGACAGTAGTTCTTTTAAAATACCCTTATAGACTGCAATTATTAAATAAGATTTTAATAATCCATGTAATGGAATAGAAGAAAGTCCTGACAACAAAGGGATGTCAGAGTGTCAGGACAGAGCATCTTGGGGCAGGAAGTAGAACACAGGAGAGGAAGTAGAAACCAAGCCATGAGGACACTAGAGCAAGATGGCCACCACTGCCTCCAGTGCTGGAAGACAAAGGCAGCGAAAGCTCCAAGTTTAGAACACTGAAGTGACAATAAGCTAAGGAGATCGGCTTGAGGAGTTTAAAAGTAAACATTTACATAGACAGACCAGAAAAAGCAACCCCAGAGCCCAAAGAGGAGGAGGAGGAGGAGGAAGCCGGCAGTAAAGGGATCTGACATTGTGTGGAGGGTCCAAGGGCAAGTTTTTAAAATGTAGTGCTTTCTTCCTCTCATAAAAGTATCATAAACTGAACTGTTGACCTTCTACCCTCTGGTCTCATCTCAATCTCCTACTTCATCTCAACTACTTTTTGTCCCTGTCAAATTCACTGCTCAGAACTTCCTCAAAACAATCTGGGGCTGTAGCAGCCACCTGTGCTAATACTTGTCCATTCGTCTGAAACAACTTCCTCCTCTGAATCCTCTCCACTTGTGGTGGATTGACAACTGGTGGTCAACATTGTAACACGCAGCTGAACTGAACCAGCACAGTGCTAGGTGTGGAGGGCCCACCTGAGGATTGTTGCCAGCAACATAAAAAGGAAAAGGGGAGAGGAAAAATGGGGGTGGACTATTGGTTCTTCTGGAGAAGTTTATGCTGGGTCTCCCAATAGGAACTCGGCTGTTCTCATCATTGGGAGGAGCTCAGGACCTCATTGTCACTGAGGATGGCTGTGCTACTTTTCAGGGGAGCTCTGCTTCTTACTTGGAGTGTTGCTTCCTCGCTCCACTACAGACTACTCAGCCCGCTGGCACAGATTCTCCATCCGACTGGCACAGACTTTCTAGCTTCTACTGCTGACCTTGGGGCCTTCCCAGCACAGATCCTTGAAACAGAGTTGCCTGAAGGGGCTGGGGATTTAGCTCATCGGCAAAAGCGCCTGCCTGGCAAGCGCAAGGTCGTGAGTTCAGTTCCGGTACCGGAGAAAAAAAAAAAAAAAAAACAAAAAAAAAAAAAAAAAGAAACAGAGTTGCCTGAGACATTGTCGTGGGTTCTAGGCCTCCAGCTGGACTGGTGGGGGGCACTGTCATGGACTCTAGGTCTTCAGCTGGACTCATGCAGGACATTGCCGTGGGATCCAGGCCCTCCGCTGGGTTCTTTGGGTCTTTAGTGTGTGGACATATTTCCTGTACTCTTTTGTATTTGACTCTTCGGGTGACTACTATAAAATTATGTGTCCTATAAATCTTATAAATTATGTATCTTGTTTTCCTTGCAAACTCTGACTACAACACTTTTTTTTTTCCAGTACTGGGGACTGAACCCAGGGTTTTGTACCAAGCTATATCCCCAGGCTTTTTCATTTTTATTTTTTATTTTGAGGCAGGATCTCTCTAAATCTCTAGATTTCCCAGGTTAGGCTCAAACTTGTGGTCCTCCTGCTTTAGACACCCAGAGGGCTGGGATTACGCATGTGCACCACCACACCTTTAAAGCCAAATCACAATATATCTTCTTAAAATAAAATTTCTTAAAGTAAAATTAATCTTTCTTAATTTTCTTAAAGTAAAATTAATCTGCCCACCGCCAAGCTCATGTTGCCTTTGTAACCATTCTGTTAACATACAACATACTACCTGGTGGTGGCATGCATGACTGCGTGCCTGTCCTCCTCAACCCTAAATGACCAGAGCACCCAGCCAGCACTCAGAACACAGGACACTAGCCACAGTAGACTGTCAGAGTTTTCTGCACTCACCCTTCTCCGGGTCTGGACTTCTAACTGCAAGCACCTGGGGGTTTGCCCTGGGTGCTCTCTCTGATGGCTGGATTGTGCTAGCCCATGAAGAGAAGCAAACTGAGACAACTGCCCCTTGGGACAGCCCTCAACCAATTATGGTCATGGATTGGTGGGATAATTTTCCCACCTCCCCCCTTGCCCTTTGGTAGAGCATGAATGTTCTACCCAATCTTATGAGATTCCCAGAAGGTTTGAGCTCCAGCTGTCTTGAGCAATAAATAACCTACTGCACCTATTTCAGCTCCCTTCCCACCTCACTGTCACTCCCACCTCCCGGCTGGTGTTCTCTGGGATCACCTTTCAAATAAATACCTGCTCTGGAGTCTTTGTCTTAAAGTTCATCTCATGGAACCCGATCTAAGACAATGTTCAATAAATGTCAGAATTTGATTAGATGACTTAAATTCACAGAAGAGGTGAGACCAAAAGGAAAGAGAAGAATCTGCAGCAAAGGCAACTAAATGCTAGGCTGAATAGTCATAAACAACAAGGAACAGCATCCAAAGTTCTTCCTGGCCTAAAGGTTATAGCTGGAAAAAAGGGCACTGAAAACTGAGCAGGCCTGCTAGGCACCATGCACATGCCTATAATCCCAGCACTCGGGAGGCTGAGCAGGAGAATCACCATGAGCTCCAGGCCAGCCTGAACTCAATAGGGAGATCCTATTTAAAAAAAAAAAAAAAGAAAAAAGCTAAGCAGGCCAGATGAGACCAGATTTTTAGGATGATAATCTCACCCAGGAAATCTTCAGAGGTTTCTCATTTGTTAGAATAGGTACAAATAAGTTCACATATTAAAGTTTTCTTAGTATTATAGGACTAAGACATGGATGTTCTCAGGAAATGTACAGAAATACGCCACACACACACACACACACACAAAAAAAAAAAACTCAAGTTATAATGATGACTGCATGTTGAAAGGGATTTCCCTTTTATCTCACAGTGTTAGTGAAAGACCCAAAGCTGAGAACTTTATCAGCCAAGATGGGCAAAGCAGAACTGTGGGGACAAAGGTTGTTTTAGTTTTTCGTTTGTTGGTTTGGTTGGTTTGGTCTGCTTCCATTACATGTCTAGAGCAAGTCGGATGTGGGAAACTTCACGTTGGCACTCATGTTATCACTCAGGGACTCAAGCTAACAGTGGCACCATTGTCTAACAAGCCCAATGTTTCAAAAATGAGTTTTCACAGCTTGTTGTGAAGGGAAAAAGGAGGCTAATGAGTCAGGCCCTTGAAATTAAATATTTCCACCCAGAAGGGACATGCATGTTTGCTATTCACATTTCGGAGACAAGAATTAGTCACACAGCCACATGTGTGACAGGGAATTTTAACTTGAAAGTGACAGGGAAATTTAATCACCTGTGTGCTCACAGAGTAGATAAAACCATTTGTTATATTATACAACCAAAGTAGGCTCAATAACAGCTTCTAGAGATGTCCACGGCCTAACCCCCTGAAACCATGAATACAACATACTGTATGCCAGAAGGGACTTTGCAAAGGTGATTGAACTATCACAGTGTTAACCGGAGATCACCCTGCATTCTCTGGGTGGACCTAAAGGCATCACAAAATGGCACAGGAGGCTGAGAGCAGGACAGGCAGTGCGCTGGGATGCAGAGAGAGAAATGTGAAGACACAGGGCTTCCGGCCTTGGAGATAGAGGGAACTCTTGAGTCAGAGAACGCAAGTGCCACATCCGCTCCCATAGAGCTTCCAGGGTGACTTTTCAGTTCATGAAGACTGATTAGGACTTCCAACTTCCAGAACTTTAAGGAATAAACTTGTTTTTAAGCCATGAAGTTTGGAATTTGTTACAGCACACATAATGCAAAAGACTGGGTACTTCTGCCCCCTTGAAATTCACAAGCTGAAATCCTAACCGCTGAAGTTAGGAGGAGGTGTCAGGGCTGTAAAGGTGGGGCTGGCACAAGGCTTCACCATCCTGAGTGGGATCAGTGTCCTTCATGCAGAGATCCCAGACAGCTTGTTCATCTTTCAACCACATGCAGGTAACACAAGGTGACAGCATACAACCCAGAAGGCCATCTTCATTAGAACCTGGACCTTCCAACTTCTCAGCCTGAAGAACTGTGAGAGATAAATTTCTGTTTATAAACCACTCAAACTGTAACGTTTTGATAATTATAGCAACCCAAAACAGGCTACAAGACACAAAGGAAGCTAACAAGACAGCCATCCTTCAGGGCTGTCAAGAGCTGGCTAAACTGCTTCTTTAACTCCATCTCCACCACCTATCTCCAGCCTAAATCAGAAAGTTCAAAATTTAAAACGTGAATGTTAGCAGGAATTTATTGGAATAGAAAGTTCTCCAGGTTTGTTTCCTGTGTCATCCCCCAGACCAAGTGAAGAGCCCCACACGACTCTATGTGGAGAATGGGGTCCCAACAAGCTAGAATCTGGCTTCTTACCAGAAAGTTGAACTACGAAAGCCCACTTGGTGTGGCCACTTCGGTGAAGCCTGTGAAAGGGTTCTTAGAGGAATTTGGCTCGGTCCCCAGGAATTCGTAGCACAAGTAGAGACTGGTGTCTGCTCCCTGCCAGGAGAAATCTGAATATGGGAGAACAGGAAATGGCTAAACCCATCTGCAGTGGTACACACCTATAATCCCAGCACTCAGGAGGCTGAGGCAGGAGGATCACTGCAAGTTCAAGACCAGCCTGAACTGCACAGTGAAACCC
>NW_004955415.1:16482566-16535072 GCF_000276665.1 Chinchilla lanigera | reverse complement strand
CATCTGCAAGAGGAAAGCCAATGGGAAAGGCAAAGGTGGGAAAGACTTCAGACAGTGAAATCCTAGCTCCTAGGGGGAGGAGCTCGAGGAGATGGGGCCTTTGAAAGGTGATGAGGACATGAGGATGGAGACAGTTGGGGGGCAAGGCCTGAGGGGTAGACTGGTCAAGAAGATGATGGGAACATAGGCCCAAAGCATCTTTTTGGTGCCCCAAAGCAGAGATGCCTTTTGGGAGGAGGCATAAATGTACAGATAAACAGTTAGCAGAGGAAAGGTAAGAGCTTAAGAAGGATCCTGAAGATCCAAAGAGTGCATCGGCAGCTTTGGCAATGCAAAACACAAGAGTCCCCAGTGAGGCAGCCGGGTGCCCCCCACATGCCTGTGCCCGCTGAAGAGCCACACTCAGGGCCCAGACATCCCCCAGGGAAACTGGCCAGCAGGAGGCCACGAAGGGGAGCATAAGGAGAGAGCAAACCTGGAAACAGTGGTGTCGACACAGGAAAGCGACGAGGAGAGAATAAACCACAATTCCTCTCTCCTTTCCAGAACCCAAGCTGCGAGTCTTCAGCCCTGAGCTGTAGGAAAACGTCCCACAAGCCGTGTGTGGCACTGACAGTACTGACCAAGCTTGGACTCAGCACAAACCCCGGGCTGTTCCCACAGCCGAACGTGAGCAAAAAGTTGTCGTCAGGCGGGGGAAATGCAATAATGTCTCAAGTCAGCAAGAGTAAAAAGAAACTCACTTCCTCCTTGTGCTTCCCTCAAGTTAGGCCCGTTCAATAAACCAAATACACAAGCCAAGGTAAAACGCCGCACATGTTCTTACCAATCCATTATTCTCTTTAGGACCGAGAAAGAAAATAAACCAGGACTTTCTTCTGTGTCCTTAACATGCATTGGATACTAGAAGGCAGTCTTTTTCAAGGCTAACTTTTTTTAAGAGAAAAAAATAAAAATAAAACAGTTTCAAAACAGGCCAATAGGAGAGTAACAATAATACATTGTGTATTGTTATCTTCATAGTAGTTACTCAGAGTACAACATGTAGGCATGAAATATTATCCAAACAATATTAGCACAAACTTTTCAATGAACTAAGAGAAATCAGCTGTCTAACTATCTTATGGGTGTATTTATTTTTTTCCTTTTCCCTTCCTTCCTTTCCTGTTTTCCCTATCCCAGTTTCTCTTTCCTTTTGAACAGTTTCTTTCCAATTCACAATATCTAACCGCCAGGCGTAGTGGCACACACCTGTAATCCCAGCACTCAGGAGGCTGAGGTAGGAGGCTCACTGCAAGTTTGAAACTAGCCTAGGCTACAAAGTGAGCTCAAGACCAGCCTGAACTGCATAACGAGACCCTGTCTCAAAAAGACCAAAAAAATCTATTTTACATTTTGGTCTTATTTACTCTTTCAGCTTCTCACACTAGTGAGACAATATGACGTTTATACACATGGGTCTGATTTATTTCACTTATGAGTATGGTATTGAGTTGCATCCATTTACGTATAAAAGTCTCAAGTTTATCCTTCTTTTTGGCTGAGTACTACTCCATTATATTAAAAACACATCTTCTTTTACCCATTCCTTGGTTGATGGGCATTTGGGTTGTTTCCAAGATTTAACTATTACAAATTGTGTTGCTATAAACATTGGTGCACATATATCACTGTGGTATGATGTTTTTAATTCTGCCAGGAAAATACCCAGAAGGAGAATAGCTGGGTCAAATGGGACCTCTAGTCCTAGTCGTTTGAGGAATCTCCACACTGATTTCCATAGTGTTGCACCAATCTACACTCCCACCAACAGTGAAGAAAGGTTCCCTTTTTCCCCACAGCCAGCATTTGTTGCTGGTTGATTTCCTGATGGTAGCCATTATTTCTGGGGTGAGATGGAATCTCAGTGTTGTTTTAATTTGCATCTCTCAAATGACCACTGCTGTTGAACAGTTTTTCATATATTTATTTGCCATTTGTATTTCTTCATCTAAGAAGTATGTATTCATCTCAGATGCCCATTTTTGGATTGAGTCTTTGAATTTGGGAGGCCTCATTTTTTTCAATTCTTTATGTTTTAGATATAAGTCCTTTGTCTGAGAGACAACAGACTATAACTTTCCCACTCTGTGGGTTGTCTTTTCACTCTGTTGGTGATTTCTTTTGTTGTGCAAAAGCTTTTTAATAAGGTGAGATCCCATTTGTTGCTTCTTTGTAGTAAGGCTAACTTTATAGGTAGGTACAAGTATGCACCCATTTACAAACATCAAGACAGCTAACTAAGAATACAAACTTATTTTATATAACTAAAAGTGAGGCCCTTCAAGGATTATTTGATTCAGTGGCTCAATGGCATCATAACATTCAGAGTCTGAGATTATCTTGGCTGTCCCTCATAGTCACAAAATGGCTGCTGACACTCTGCTAACACACTTTCACTTGGCAATATCCAGAAATAGAAATGCAAGCATATTTTTTCTTTGCCATCCTTCTGAGATCAAAGAAAACATACAAGAGTACCCTGCAGCCAACGTTTCTTAGGTGGCATTGACAGGAATTTGATGATATGTCATTCTTAAACTAAACTACTCACTGGAAAGGAGCCTGAAACTACCACGGTTATCTTGTATTTAACAAGATTTACCCCAAGTAGCCAGAATGGACTAAAGCCTATAGTCAACTGATGTAGGCACAAAGTGTGTTCTCTTAAGCTGTAGGTGTATGATTGGGCAGAAAGGCTCAGAGCATCTTAATGGCACCCTAAAATAGGGGTGCATTTTGAGAAGAGGGAGAGACCATGGGGTACGCAGCTCTCAGTGACGCTAATGTCCTGAAGTGAAAAGCATTATTCAACCCTGCCAGCCAGAAGGGCTGCTGTCTCAGGAAACCTCTGGGAGCAGAGCCTGGAACACATCCTGCAGGAGGAAGGGCTTCCTCGGAGAGGAAGCAGAGTGAGCAGGAGGGGACGGAAGTTTGCTAAGCTAGGAGCAGCCGGTCTCGGGGGACTTCACCTCACTCCACTAGCAGCTCTGGAACATGCTTCTGCCACTAAATTGGCTCCTTACCTGGGAGCAAGCGGACTGACATTCTGTACCCCATTTTTGGTCTGTCATTGTCTGTGGATTGCTGGAAGGACCTAAACTCCAGGGCATGGTGACTCCCTTCAGCGGAAGTTACCAAAACCCTCATGTTCAGAGGGGGAGCTGTTGGAAGGTGACTGGATCACAGAGGTGGCCCGGCTGACTTGCTAGGAGGGTGAGGCCCCGTTACAAGAGGCATCACTGGGGGTGTGACATGGAAAGGTGCATCTCTTCCCTGGCTCTTCCCTGCTCTCCACTTCCTGGCTGTCGTGATGCGAGCAGCTGTCCTCCGCTACACCCATCCCCGATTCCCTCCTGCCTCAAAGCTGGCTGACCAAGGACTGAATCCTCTAAAAACTGTGCCTCAAAATAAACCCATCCTCGAGTTGTGTCAGGTATGTTGTCCTGGTGATGAGACAGTGACAAAGACAGTGGGCGACAATTTTCTGGAGAAAGGCACAGCTCTGAGTCATCAGCAGCTGCCACTCCCAACATCTGGGTACATGTGCACTGAGTTAGGACAGGGGACCCGGCAGGGAACTGCCCATGCCCACGACGGATGCTGTCACTGGAAACAGACCTGAGGCCTGAGGAACTCAGTCCACCCCCAGCATGGTACTCTCTGCAAGATGCCTGGCACATGGAGCCATCTGGCTTCTCCCATAGCACAGCAATTACAGAAAGCGTGGTCATCTAGGGCACCGAGAAAACACCTGCTCATCCTCAGGACGAGCCAAAGCTGCTCATGTGCCCCACTGTGGTACAGCCTGAGTTCCAGCTGCTGCTCCTACAGCTCTTACAAGACATGAATCAAAGGAGAAACACATTGGTATTCATACCCACCCTGCTGCATCCCTCTTCCCACCTGTGGGAAGCTGCTCAAGCCACACCTTCAGGCCAACATGCTCTGCAACTGCTGGTAGGTTCACATGGCAGCTCTGAGCAGATTCATCCTTGAGGTAGGGAAAGCAGCTGAACCTGGAAAGTCACTTGCTTTCACCTGGTGATAAATGGCTAAAGTGAGGTCAGAATGGGTGATGCGAGCCTGTGGTCCCGTCTTGGGCTTCCAGCATATCATTCAACCCACATCCTTTCAACCAACCCTCCCTCGCCAACACCCAGACAGGAAAATGGTAAAGCACTCTTCCTCTTCCAAATGCCTCTGCAGATTTCCTCTGGGAGGAAGAGAGCCAAGCTACCATAACAATTCCTCTTTTTCTCTAAAAATGGAAAGACTCTTTAGAAGACACCACAACAATGTCTTTCTAAATCATCTATTTTTAAAAATCATGGGTGGAAACACGATGTACATATTAATTTCCTCTAAAACTATAGCTGCAGTTTGAAAATAGGAAAAAAGGAGACCCGAACAAATTAATTTTGGCAAAAGCTAAAACCCTGGAAAACAGTTTGACTATTCTGTTGCCATCTAGCAGGAAATGGAGAGAATTCTAAAACCTACCAACAACTGATGTTAGAAAAGTTAGTGTTCCCAATAAGCAAGTACTTCAAAGAATGTGTGTGTGTTGTGCGTGGGTGTGATTTCTTTTACTTTCACTTCCTGCATTCATGTCTTGTCCCCTTTATATGTTGGAAGCTATTTTTCAGGAAGGTTAGATGCAGGCTCACCCCCACATACCCACTCCCTCTTCCAAGCCTTGCAGACAGAAGGTGCTCCATCAATATCTGTGGAATTTATGAGTAAATAAAATCAGCAGAAATTTGGCTAAACCATTTTATGATCTGCTACCACCATCATTAATAGTACAGTTTATCACTTATCCAACTAAGAAAAATATTGGAACAGGTCTTCTTAACAGTTTAACACCTTATGTGTAAGTGACTTGCCAAAAGCAAGCTAAGCTGCAAAGCCCTGAGCAGCAAAAGCTGTTCCTTAATGCACTTGGATAGCTGCAAATGATCCTGTGGGTGAAGAGAAATTCATTACATAAGGATGCCCCCTGCTGGGAAGCATGTTTTCCACTACACGTGAAGGACAACCTCATTTGCCCTTCACATTTCCTACCAAAAAAAGAACTTAAAGGCACAAAGGCAGTCGAGTCCTAATGTGTTCCAATGTGTTAAAAGACCTATAAACACTGAGAAACTATCTTAGACTGCCATCCCTCTCACTTTAAGCAGAGTCATTTCGAACTAAACTACAGGAGAAAAGACATCTTGGTGGGTAAACGTTGATGAGAAAGGTATTCGATGCCAGCACTCAAGAGAATATTCCCTGCCTACCCAATTTTATCCCGGCAATAAAATCAGACACTGATCTGTACAGAATTGTTTGGGGTCAGAAGCACTAAGTCCAGCCCCTTGGCTGAATTCGATCCATGAATTTATATTCTAATACGTTTTCCTTACATTTCAGTTGAACAAGAATTGCTCACTTCCTGGTCCAACCTGATCTTAGTCATGCTGGAAGCAGACTGACTAATCTTAGTCATGCTGGAAGCAGACTGACTAATCAGGGTTCTAAAGTCTAGAAGTTCCATATTTGTTCTCTCCTCTTCTCTACCCTCCTCCTCTGTCTCCTTATCCCAGTTAAACAGTTTGTGGTCTCATAAACAAATATTTGTAGGAGGACCCTTTGGGGGAAAGCTTTTTCCATTTCTCACCACTCTGCAAAGGAATCAGGAATTTTCTCCTCCTAGTAAACCTTGCAGCCAGTGGAATACGAATGATTAAAAGCATCGTCCAACACCTGTAGCTTTTAACCAGCAGTGGGAAGGGCTGGAACCCGAAATACTGGGATGGGACATGTACCTTGGATATGACAGAGATAGCTAGAATGGAGAGTTGTTGATTTAGACATTGGTCCTGAGGTTAGGCAAAATTTGTGTCCCCCTTTGTAATTTGGATTGGAACAAAAACCTGGAGAATAGCCAGCCAGTCCTCAGGGTGGGAATAGTGCTCCTGGGCACCCTTCCTCTAGTAAGAAAGAGGTCGCTCTGCACAGGTCAGGGCCTGCTTCTCTCCCACTACCTGCCCCCAGGGTCCCCTCCACTGGATACAGTGACACAGTCTACCCCACCTTCCCTTCGGTCCAGTTTCTAGGGGAAGTGGCCAGAGCTGCTTGCAGACCTCACAGACAAGATGCTCTAGTCTGTGACTTAGTGAAGTTTGGGTTAATGTTGCCTAAAATTGAATAAACTTTTCTGGGGATTGGTAAAAAGGATTACCTGTGTGATAAATTATCCATCTCCAGAAAAGCCCAGCTGACTACGCCCCAAACGGTCTCAGAGACAGTCATCACCCTGTGAGACAACAAAGCAAAGCCTGGCACTTGGGCCTTTCAGGGTCAATGCTGGTTTCTGTCACAGTGGAACCCATCCACCCAGTAATCACTTGAAAAGCTCTCAGATTTATAACTGGAATCTCATCATCACCGGTTCCTATTTAGCTGCTCTGAAGGTGGCCTGACATTAGGATTTTTAGAAGCTTCCCTCAGGTTGATTCTTATGACTCACCAAGGTTAGGGACCACCGTCCCAAAGACAGACTCACATGAATCCAGCCCAAGGACTTGATCTCAGCTGACAGTGAGAAACCCCTGTCGTGGGAGGGGAAAGGCATGCGTCTATAGGATCATTCCATTGTGTGCCTGTCTGGATGAGTGTGTGGACAATCAGATGATTGTCTAGGGAGGCTGAAATAAGAATAAGAGGAATGAGAAGAATCAGTGATACTAAGGGCCTGCTGTGTCATTGTGGAGGGAGGTTCTTATAAACAGAACCAGAGTGCTTGAAATCAGTGAGCTGGAGCATGGTTCCCACACTTCGATGGGCATCAAAAGCACCAGGAGGGCGGAGAAGACACACAGAGGTCCTGAGGTAAAGACCAGCCTTTGTCCTTCTATCAAGTTCCCCCAGACAGCCCTGGCACACCACACTGTGAGAAGCACTCGGCTCACATCCAGTTCCACTTTACCCCTACAACCTAAAACTATTACCTAAAGCTCCTGTACCCCAGGACAGGCTTCGATGAGCAGCGCCAAAATTCCTCTTTTTCCTGCTCCTTTTCCTACTCTTTATAACTGACTGAGGCCACTCTGGTTATTACCTAGGACCCTAGTGGCCAAGTCAGTAATTCCAGTTGCCTAGTCTTGCCTATTAGGAGCCCCCATTGCTCTCCAATACTTTATCTCTCAAGGAGCAATGTCCTTATTTCCACTTTGTTAGAGTGACAACCAAGTGTACACAGTAAAGGTGGGTGCTTGGTTACAGGTACCCCTTCTGCCAGGCTGGAAGGAACCTAAAGGCAAAGCTAGAAGGAACCAGCCATGGGGTCACAGCAGGGAGGGGACACAGTGGAGGTCGGAGGTCAGGGAAAGGGACAGGGAGGGGACATAGAGGAGGCCAGGGGCAAGGGAAGCCTCAGGTTTGCCCAAAAGTCTGCTCTCCTCCTCAGGCCAGAGAAGCAATCCCTTTGCATGCCAGCCTAGATGAAAAGTACAATGGGATGGAACCAGCTGGAAGAAATGACAAGAGGCTGTTCTCATTTCTTTTTACAGACTTTTCTTTAATGTATTACAATAGAAGACCCATTGCCATTAAGCCCTCCCCCCAAAGGGTGATCCCCCTTCCTTTTTTTTGACCCCCTTTTTCCATCATTCTTGCCACTTTCTGAGTTAGAACGCGTCCTCACTTCTTACAGTAAAAAGTGAAGCTTTTTAAAGAAATGAAAAGCTGGATAATTTAACTCACCTTGCCAAGTTACTGCATTCTGAATATTTCCTCACTTCTTGGCCTCATCGGAGAGAAAGATGCTTGCTGTCAAATTTCATAGAGCAAATAGAAACCAGGTGGGGCCCTTGCACTCTCTCGGCATGGCCCAGTTCTCCCTCTCCTTCACCCTCTGCCCCATACCACGCATGCAGGAAGGCAGGAAGCACTTCTCCCTCTGGTAAGACCAGACGTGGCTCTGCACGCACTCTGCAGCCCTGAGGCCTTGCTCCATCTGCCATCCTTGCTCGCTTGCCACTTCATTCTTGCTCCCCAGTGGTGAAACATGGTCCAGTAAAAACATGCTATGGTCTATGTCCTACCAAAGATGCTCCATGCTCCCTCCTGACTCCCTACAGCTGCCTCTCTCCCTCCCTCCTTTCCTTCCTTCCTCTCCCTCTCTCTCCTTTCACATGTTCTATGTATTTATAATTTTTCTGTAAAATCCTCAAGAATGATCTACACTCACTGTCACCACTTCCCTACTGTCATCCTTCAGCCTGTTTTAATCAAACTGCTGTCCCGCCCCCTTACTCTTCTAGAGCAATCCTCTGAGCCACGAAGGGCCACCATGTTGCCTCTTCAATTAGTAACTCACTTTACTTGACCCTTCACACCCTTTGACACAATTGCTGTCCTTCAAGCATTCTTCTCCTGTCTTTGGGGTACCGGGCTTACCTCCCGCTTCTCTGGCTGTCATCACTTCTCCATCTCTTCTGCTGAAATCCTCCTCAGGGTTCCCCAAGGCCCTGACCTTGGCCCCTGTTCTCTTGGTACTCTCTATCCTCCAGTGGGTGCTCTCCCCTCTTCCTGCAGTTTAAAGGCCTTCTGTGGGCAGAGCAGTCACACATCCCACTGCCAGACTCTGGAGATGTCAGACACCCATTTGACATCTCAACTTAGATGTCAACTTAAACCTGTCCAGAACAGAATGACCTCTATGTTCCCAGCTGATATGCCTCATGTCTACAAATGACAGCTCCATCCCTATGTACTACAGCCAGGGGCCTAGGATCCATACTGCTCAGCCTATTCCTTCCCTGGCCCAGCCCCTCACTGCCCTGGCCTCCCCTCAGCATCCTCCTCTACCCCACTGTGCACCAGCCACACTGAGCTTCCTTCAGGTCCCTGAACATAGTATATCTCACACTCTTGGGGCCTTTGCTGTTCTTCAACTTGCAATGTTCCAAAATATATCTACCCCAATGACTATCAATTCTCCAGTATCCAATTACATGTCACTTCCATGACATGCTTAGAGGAGGAAGAAACCTCCTCCCAATTAAAATAAAACCCACCTCTGCCTTCTCAACATCCTCTGTGCACTTCCTTTGGGATTGTGCATATACCCATATCTGAGTAATTATCCTTAGTATCTGCTCCCTCATTAGACTTGAGGCTTCATATGAGCAGGGAAGATGTCTGTAACTAGCATATCACAGGTACCCATAAGTATTTGGTAAATGAATAAACAAATATGGTAGAAAATGCTTTTTTAAATGTTGCACATAAGCAACAGCCCAATATGGTGGCATGCATCTATAATCCCAAAACTCACAGAGGCTGAGACAAGGGAGTCACAAGTTTGAGCCCAACCTGGGCAACTCAACAAATTTTGTTAAGACCCTGTCTCAGAAAAATAAAAAAGGACTTGGGATGTAGCTCAGTGTAAAGGCCTTGGGTTTAATCACCAGTACTAAAGGGGGAAAAAGAGACAGAGCAACAAAAACTTAACATTTTATAAGCATGAATAATTCCACATTAAATTCCATATTCCTAAACATATTACTAAAGTGAGTATAGTATTACGATCTGGGAACAATAGGAAAATCCCATTGTGGTTTCAGAAGATGTCAATATGCACATGTTAAATGTGGTGGAGGACCACAACTAGATGACTCTCCTTGAAAGAAGCGCAATTGGGGCTGGGGATTTAGCTCAGCGGCAAAGCGCCTGCCTGGCAAGCGCAAGGTCGTGAGTTCGGTTCCTGGTACCAGAGAAAAACCAAAAAAAAAAAAAACCAAAAAAAAAAAAAAAAAAAAAAAAAGAAGCGCAATTACCTCCATTTTGGCTGAACCTGGCCCTACTTCCATATATGTATGTGTATGTGTGTATATATATATACATATATATATATATATATATATTTTTTTTTTTTTTTTGAGGCAGGGTCTTGCTATGCAGTTCAGGCTGGTCTTGAGCTCACTTTGTAGCCCCGGCTGGTCTCAAACTCACAATGACCTCAGCCTCCCAAGTGCTAAGATTACAGGCATGTGCCACCACACCCAGCATCTCCATATAGTGATATGTACAGAACTGGCTAGAACTTTTCCTTATCCCTTCAAATGGCTTAAGCAATGTAAATTGGTCCAGCCAGCATGCTGATGTGTAGTCTTTGAAGCAAGGTGATGTCAGTGTTGCCCCACCCCGTAGCTCCCAAAAAACATGTATGAGCTGGGAAGGTAGAGAGCCACGCTCCACAATGTCAGCTGGAATCCAGGCTCGAGATAAGAGGCTATGACCTCCCAGGGCATAAAAGATTATACATCAGAGCTGAAGCACTGACCCCAAACATTAGATACTACCTCAGCTGTGTCATCAGATTACTCCTTCTGCATATCCTTCTCTCTGCATATCACAGAGCTGATTTCAAGCCTCCTAGCCCAGCTCACAGCACTCAGATACTTCTGCCATTCTCAGTCACTCATCCTCTAGCCACTCCCTTCTTCATGAGTTAATAAAACCCAGGTATGACCCTGGGTCGAGGCCTTTGTTTCAGCTAGCCATCATTCTAGCTGGACTTAGGACCCCGTTGGCTCCCCGCAACTACACATATGCCTTATTGTCTTTATTCTCACCATGACTTGCACTGGAAATAGCAGATTGGAATTAACCTAGAATTCCAATAACTTTCCCATAGGATTACAAATACAAACTTCCCGGACCTCAAAAAAATAAATAAATAAAAATAAATAAATAAATAAATAAATAAACTTCCCAGACCTCAACCAGGATTGGGAAGGGCTCTTTATAAAAAGTCCTTGCTAACTGCACTGGATGATGAAGTACACTGGAGCAGGGAGCTGGAAGAAAGGTAATAATAGCTTTGCGGATCTGCTGTTAGCTGCAATGGCCTCAAACGCCTTCATTTCTTTGCTTGTGCCTATGAGCAGGTTTCTCTGATACCAATACACCCGCCTGTTTTTACAGGCAGGATCTAAGACTTTTGCTTCTATTTTATATCCTTGATGGCTTATGACACTTCTCTAAGCCCATGGTTCAAATCACTAAATGTATTGTCCCGCCACCGGGCTGCCCGCCCTCAAGGAACTTAGCCTGGCTTGGAATAAGCAATGTAAATCCAAGTTACTGAGCACACCAGAGCTAAAAGGTTGGTGGAGACTGTCTCCAGGAAAGTGGGTGAGACCTCAGGAAACTTCCATTTTCATATGGTTTTAATGTTTCCAAGAAGAATACATTACCTATAAAAGCAACATAAATAAAGCAATGTTCAACATAGAGAAAATATAGCATATACCTGGAAATCATTAAATTCCAGAAAAGGTGATATTTGATTGGTCAGCACAATGGCTAGCAAATATTTTGACACATTTACAGAGACAGCTGGGAATGAACAGCTGAGTGACTAAAATTTGGGCTTTTTTTATTCCCATCCTCTACCAGAACAAGGTCCTAAACAGAAGCATCAAGAGCTCGATATGGGTTCTACGGACTCATATATTTGGAAGCTAAAAGTGGTTTTCAGGATTATGTGTTGCTTAATAGCTCAGTGGGTACAACAGACACAGAAAGATTCTCAAGACAGACATAAGGGAAATGCTAACTTTGTGTTCTGAGATGCCTCATTGTTCCTAGTAGTTCATGATCTAAGGGCCACACTGCCTAAAAACTTTTGTCATCTGTTTGCTTAAACAAATGAATAGGTGTTTGTAATATATTTCACTTGACTCAAGGATTAATTCTACTCTGCCAAAGATGCCCATCCCAACCTGCTAAATGTCTGGTCCAAGTTCATGTTCTCTAAAAATCAAAGAATAAATTTTAGGAACAATGGAGGTTAAGAGCAGAATATATTTATTTGGGGAAAAAAGCTTCTGTCCGAGAGAGACACAAAGGGTCCCAAGTGGATTGCCAAGGACCCTGCCTTTTGTAGGGATTTTTATAGAGCAACACTATGAGGGAAGGCAGGTCCAAATGGGGAAAAATGAGAAATCACAAGATGGCTATGAGGGCGGACAAAACTATGGTCAGTCAAAAGATTACAAACATAATTGCTCAGGTAATATCGATTAAATTAGGATCAAATGGGGAAGCAAGTCACATAGCAAGCAGGTATGAAATAGAACAGGGGCTTTTTCTGTAGAGGGTTGGGTAAGTGGCTCTTCCTGGCTTTCTCAAGGTGATGGATACCTATTTAGAATATCAAACCCTAATGTGAAAAAGACCGAAAAAAAACCCTAATGTTTATCCTTAGGAAATATGTGCGCATTCATTTCCTCTTTTGTGTTGAGGTCTGGTCCTCAGCTGGAGGTGCCTGCCTCCCCCACAGATGCAGGGTATCCCATCTTCTGCACTGGCTCCTTTAAGAGCCTAGCCCTGACTGCCTATAATATTTTTAACTAACTTAGCTGTCTACAGCTAATCACTTTCATCCTTGTTTTGGAATTAACCTAACAAGAGAGAAAGAAAATGAAGCACTGTTTGCTAGATGTCAATATAAAGGATACAGAAATGAGAATCTGAGCATGAGGTCATGGCACCTCCTAGGAGAAAAACGAAGAGGCTGAGGCTGCTGGAGAGAAGAACCACAGTAAGATGATAGGGAAGGGATTATTTAATGTATGAGCCCACAAGGCCAAAGGCAACAGAAAAAACCAAAGCAGAACACTTAGCAGTTTAAATTCTAAAGAAGAGGAAGCTGAAAGAATCCCCACACAGCTGGAGGTAGGTTCCATGTGGAAAGCCGGGCTGTTGGTGAAAGATGAGCCAACAGAGACAGAAATAAGTATCCTGACTCCCTTCCTCTACTCAACACTAAGGCTTCTTAGCAACCCTGATTATACCATCTTGGGCAGGAGAACTGAGATTCCTTTACTGGAGAAACCAGATTTAAATATACTGATTTAGCCAGGCATGGTGGCGCACGCCTGTAATCCCAGCACTCAGGAGGCTGAGGTAGGAGGATCGTTGCGAGTTTGAGACCAGCCAGGGATACAAAGTGAGTTCAAGGCCAGCCTGAACTGCATAGTGAGACCCTGTCTCAAAAAGGTAAATAAATAAACAAATAAATAAATAAATAAATAAATAAATAAACTGGTTTTAAAAATCAACATAACTGTTGGAAAGTAAACTAGCCAAGGGAAAAAACAAAGCTAATGATGCTCAGAAATGAGGATTCCTAGTAAAACAGCCTAATCGGATCACCCCACAGAGAAGGTCACCAGTCAAAAGTCCTTCCCATGCCCCATGCCCAGCTCAGACCAATGCACCGCACAATCAAGAATCACCAGGCACTGGAGGGAAAATGAGAGAATAAAAGAAACAAAATAAAAGCATAGGAGGAACCTTAGACAAAGGATGGGAACCAGGAATAATGGGCTTTTCATAAACAGTAAAAAATCATAAATTAATGAATATATTGTGACACCCATAACAGATAAAAATGTATCAAATGGGAACTAAGTAAAAGGTATCTTGGAAATGAAAATTAAGCCAAAATTTTTAAACTCAGTAAAACAACAGGAAAATAAAAATGAGGAAATATCCCAGAAAATAAAAAGGTAAGAGGGGAATAATTTTTAAAAAATCAAAAGAAAAATCCACTTATCATTTCGGGGTAGAGAAGAAAATTATTAAGGAAATTACTCCCAGCAATTTCCAAGTGGAAAGGCTCCATAAGTGTCCAACACAAAAGATGAAAAAGACCCATATCAAGGTGCATCACCACAGAGTTCCAGAACTCTAGGGACAAAGACACGTTTCCAGGGGGTTAAGGGGGAAAGGTTATATCTGAAAAATTAGTCAGCACAGCTTTAGGTTTATCAACAGCAGCAGTAAAATCTAAAAAAAAAAAAATTTTGGAATTTTTCTGTTTATAATATTATACCAAGCTCTTGGTTGATAGGCTTCCCTCTAAAATGTCATACAATAATCTCTGCCTCCTGGTAGCCATCACCACATGCAATCTGCTCCCCTTGCAATATAGGTAGGACTGAAATATGTCCCCACAAAACTCCTGTGTTAACACCCTAAACCCTAATGAGGCTGTATTTGATTTAAGAATTCAGCTTAAATGAGGTCATAAGGGTGGGGCCCTGAACTGATAGAACTACTATCCTTCTGGGAGGAGACACCAGCAAGCTCTCTCTCCCTGTCTACCATGTGAGGATGCAACATGAGGGTGGCACTCTGCAAACCAGGAAAAGGGCCCTCACCAGCACCCCACCATGCTGCACCCTCATCTTAGACTGCCAGCCTCCAGAACTCTGAGAAACTAATCATCTGTTAAGCCACCCAGCACGTGGGAGTTTGTCCCAGCAGCCTGAGAAGACTATGACATCTAGTGACACAGATCTAGTGAGTCAAAGATAGCAAAAGTGTTGGGCTGTCACATCTCAAATTAGATTTTAAAAGGACTCTGGCTTCCTCTTCCTCAGCTTCTCTTTCTCTCTCACTTGCTCACTATGATGAAAGTCAGCTGCTATGCTGTTTGCAGCTCAGTGGAGAGGCCAAGTGGCGGGAAAATGAGGCTCAATCCTGTAAGTCATGAGGAGCTGAATCCTAGAAGTCACTTCATGAGTGAGCCTGAAAGCAGACTTTCCCTCAGTGGAGTCCAAAGATGACAGCAACCATGGTTGTCACCTGGATAAATCCTAAGCCAGGGATACAGCAAAGCCCCCAATCTATAGAGATAATGGTAAACTTTTTTAAAAAAGTTTAAGTTTGCTAAACTTAGTGTATGTAGCAACAGACAACTAACACAAAGACACAACTATCAATCCAGTGTAAGGTTAAAATAAAGACAACTTCAAATATTCAAGTTCTCAAAGAATTTACCTCCTTTGCTCTACTTTTTCTTAGAAACAAGAAACAACTGGAGGTCCCATTTGACCCAGCTATTCTTCTGCTGGGTATCTTCCCTGAAGAATTAATAATATCATACCACAGTGATATATGCACACCCATGTTTACAGCAGCACAATTTGTAATAGTTAAATCTTGGAAACAACCCAAATGCCCATCAGTCGAGGAATAGATAAAAAAGATGTGGTCATTTTATACAATGGAGTACTACTCAGCCATAAGAAGGATAAACTGGAGACTTTTATCGGTAAATGGATGCAACTGGAGACCATACTCATAAGTAAAATAAACCAGATGCACATGTACAAACATCACATTGTCTCCCTAGTGTGAGAAGCTGAAAGATTAAATAAGATCCAAAAGGCACATTAGATACTGTAAAATGGGAAGAAACTGTTCAAAAGGAAAGAGAAACTGGGATGCGGGGAAGGAGAAAAGAAGGAAGGGAAAAGCAAAAAAAACAGATAGATATACATATACACACAGATAGTCAAGATAGTTATACTACTAATTTCTCTTAGTTCAGTGAACAGGTTTGTGCTAATATTCTTTGAACAATTAAATGTCCATATCTTGTACTCTGAGTAACTAATTTGAAGATAACAATATGCAATGTATTAACCATTATTGCCCTCTTTTTATCTTGTTTTGAAATTTTGTTTTATTTTTTCCCCTTTAAAATAAAATTTAAGCCAGGCATGGTGGTGTATGCCTGTAATCCCAGCACTTGGGAGGCTGAGGCAGGAGGATCGTTGTGAGTTTGAGGCCAGCCTGGGCCACAAAGTAAGCTCAAGGCCAGCTTGAACTGTATCGTGAGACTCTGTCTCAAAAACACACACACACACACAAATAAAATAAAATAAAAAATAAAATTTAAAAAAAAGAAACAAAAAACAAACTCATAGAATCAGGAAAACAAAGGAGCCAACATGAGAGAGGAGTTCGCAGGATGCTAAGGGGAGCAGAGGGGAGCTCCAGAACCTCAGCTTGGTGACAGTTCCAGAAAGCAACAAGCTCAGGTTGGAGCAAAAGACAAAGGGCTCCAGAACAGACAGCTTCAAGGGGAAAAAAATGTCCCTGAGAAGTGATCAAATTTTTTAAATAAATGGAAGGGAGATGTACACTTCTGATGACAGTTTAGAGGGGCACTGATGATAAATATATGAAAAAGATGATACATATATGAAAAAGATGATAAATATATGATAAATATATGACAAAGTAAGGTGATAAATATATGAAAAAGAGACAAAGAAACAAAGAATGATTAATGCCAAAAGAAAAAAGTGATTCAAGAAAGAAAATATATACTCAAGAAAGAAAAAATATAATACTCTGTATTATCTCTAATGTTTTATTGAAGAATTATGTTCTTATTTTCTTTAATGGTTTGAACAATCTTTCATTCTTACATCTAATAATCTGAGCAATCTAGCTGAGGATAGCAATATGCCCTGTAACAACACTGTTGATTTGTATTAATTTGTCTTGAGACCCTGTATCACTTTGAATGTTCTTGCTTTGATTTGTTTACGTTCGTGATACTGGTATGCTGCTACTGTTCTATCTTTTTGTTTGTTTGTTTCTCATGTACTACTTTCTTTAAAATAAAAAAAAAAGAAATATAGATCAATGGGATAGGATTGAGAGTCCCAAATAAATTTTCATATTTATCGTCAAAAAAAAAGAAGGAAAATATAATACAGTACTAGTATATAGTTTGATGTATTAGTTTGCCAGGGTTAGGCTAACAAAGTACCACACACCAAGCCATACAATATAAAGCTATTATTTCACTGTCCTACAGATCAGAAGTCCACGACCAAAGTGGAGGGCTGTGAGGGAGAACCTGCTCCTTTCCTCCACTGGTTCTTTATTATTTACTGACCATCTCGGCATTGTTGGCTCATAGAACCGTCACTCGCACTCTGGCTTCATCTTCTCATGGTGCTCTCCCTGTGTGCACATCTACTTTGATCTTTCCCTCTTTTAAAAGGACACAGTTCATATTAGACTTAACTTTTTTTACCTCTATAAAGACTTGTTATGATTTGTGTCTAGGTGTCCTTCAAAAAGCCTCGTGAGGTCATAGGTGGGGCTTTTCAGAGGTGGCTGGATCCAGAGTGTGGGATTCTGAGACTAAAGATATGATGGTGCTTTAAAGATATGGGGTGGATTCATGGTGCCATGCTAGGACTAAGGGTGCCCACCTGGGTGTGGGTGCTATCCACCCCTGGATGGGATACAGGGGACAGGAGGAGGACTGCAGCTGCCTCTTGCTGCTTGCTGCTTCCTCCATACTTCGCTGCTTTTCTGCCTTCTGCCAGCTATGGACTGTTTCTCCTCTGTGATACCCCTCTGCAACGCCACCCTGCTTTGGAGCCAGCTGACTGTGGACTGAAACCTCTACAAACTGTGAGCTAAATAACGTTTTCCTCCTTTAACTGTGGATGTTGGATATTTTGTCTCAACAACAAGAAAAATAACTAAGTAAGACAAGATCCAAATAAGGTTGTATTTTGAGTACTGGGGATGAGGAATTCAAGTTATTAATTTGTGGGTAGAAGGGCATAAGTCAATCCATAATTCTTGGATGTCAATAACATAAATACTATGGAGTTACAAAAATCCATATATAATTGAGTTCAAGGGAGGAAAATGTGTGAGTGCATCTGCCCATTTATGTAAAAAAAAAAAATGTGGGAAGGCAATGTGACCTTTAACACTCATGCTCATATCTAACACTGGAAAAAATAAATAAATAAAAGACAGAATCAGCTGTGTGTGGTGGTACATTGCTGCGATCCCAGTCACTTAAAAGCCTGAAGCAGGAAGATCTCATGTTGAAGCCCTGCTTGGGCAAGTTAGTGAATTAGAAAGACCCTGCTTCAAAATGAAAAGGGACTGGGGATGTAGCTGTGGGGAAGGCCTAGTCCACTAAAAAAAAAAAAAAAGCTGAACATACATGATTTTTAGAAACAAAAAGAGAAATATATCTTCATCTTTCCTGATTCTCTAAGGTACCTCATAGCATTTAATAAACTCAATTCTAATTGAATGAGGCAGAATGATTTCTGCTGTTGTGAACTGCAGTGCATTGACTGCACTGATGTCTCAATTAACAGCATCCATATATCCACACCATTCGCGGTATGATGGTTAAGCTCTTTCATCAAGAGGAGTCTGTCTCCCTTTGTGTGGCCACTCACTTTGGTGATGTAGGTACTTTTGGAAGATTAGGAATTCCTTCTTAAAACACACTATAGTATCCTTGTTGACAACAGACAATGGGCTTACTGGAAATGAGAAACACCATTTTTACTGAGTACCTGTTAATCACAGATAATTGTACTCCAGCTAGCAGTGAGGACTCTCAGCTCCAAATTCACCCTTCATCACCTGCTCTGCAGAAATGGAGGAGGTCTCTGTAAACTGCTCCTCTTTGTCAGTTGTATGCTATCAAGGATTATCTGCAGAGGACAGGGACCCACCAGAAGAGAAAGGGGCTCTGCTCCTCTGGGTCTGGGGTGTTCCTCCCTCCCTGCTTCTGCAGCATCTCTGGCTTCTGAGGTAAAGGATCCTTGCAGCACACAGCAGCTGCAGCTCCTGGCAGCCACCACCTCCCTGAACACCACCAGGGCACTCCCTGGACTCCAGCGACCTGGAGGGTGGGCTTCCAGCAGGGCACAGGCACAGTGCCTGAGTCAGAAGCCACAGCCATGTCCTCCAACAAGGCAAGAGAAAGGCCCCTTCTTGGGAATGCTCTCAGCTACTTCTCACATCTGCCTCTTAGCACTCTTTAGATCCCTGGTTACTTCCTGTTAGCCAAATTCCTGTTACTTCAACCCCCTGTTAGAGTTACTAACTTGCCATGTTAAACTTTCCAGGTTCAAATTATGGTGTTTTTTCTACCTCCCAGCTGGACCCTGGTTGATACACATAGTTTGGACGTTTTTTTCTCAAGGATTTAATAGTAAAGATTGGGCAAGAAGGGCTCTCATTTGAGGTATATCTCCATAAAGATGCAGCCCCACACTTCTGTCTCTGTGTACACACCCAGCAGAAATGCACACACATGCCCACCAGGGCTTGCACAAAATTGCTCATTTCAGCAATATTTTCAGTAGCTCAAAGCCAGAAATGATAGTTACAGCAAAATGGATGAATACATTGTTGTTCAGTCACACAATGGAATATTATACAGCAGTGATAATAAATGAACATAATCTCACAAATATGATGTTGAGAAAAAAGACATCAGCACTGAAGAATACATGTTATATAATTTCAATACACACTGAATGTACAAGACAGAATTAATCTGCATCTTAAATGTCAGGGGGTATTAGCACTGGGGAGGTAGAAAATGAGTAGAAGGGGCTGATGACGTTCTGTTTCCCAATGTGGATGTTTCATTCCTTGAACTGCTTATTTGTCATACATGTGCTTTTCTTATATATTGTACCAATAAAAAGTTAAATAAATGCACAGATATATAAATACATGTATCCTTGATGGCCCCTATTATTTTTCACTAAGCTTCTTTCTACATAACTCTTATGGAGGTGGTCAGGGGGTGAGTCAGTGCAGGTCCTCTGGGAAGCAGGTACCCAGACACGGTCAGGCAAGCAAAAGATGTCTAGGGGAACACCCCTGTGAAGAACAAGGGAAACAGAGCAGAAGGCACAAAGACCCTTCCAGATCTGACAGCTGTGAAAGGAAACAAGGAGGAAGGCTTGAAAAAGAAGAGCCTCAGGCCAGAGGACAACGCGAGAGTACACAGGCCAAGCCAGTAGGGAGTTGCCAGCCAGTGTCGTCCTAGAATCATGCATTGGGCATGAATAGCCCAGTTACATTAAGCGCCTTGTTTTGCCTAGGCCCTGGCTGGGAGGAGCCTGGTGCAGGCTGGACTCAGAGATGTGGGAACGGGAGCTCTCAATCAGTCGTCTCCAGTATCTGCTGGCGGCAGGTGCAAAGGATGTTCTCAGCAGCATCACGCCACCAAAAAAAATATATATATATATATATAAAATAATGCATTGATAAAAGGGAAGTAAAATAAGTACTATCCACACTGAAGAACAATAAACTTTTACAAGGAACCAGACAGATCTACACATTCTCACAATAGTTGTTCAAAACATCACAGTCAAAAGTTTAAAAAAACAGTTGCAGAATTCCTTTCTCTCTAACCACAAGAATCTGGGTTGATTATGAAAGCCTTATTCCTTAGCATAAAAAACAAAAATATTTTGATTCTTTTTCTTTTTTTCTGCCATCTTTTTCTACCATCTTTTTTTCTGCTCTTTAGTTGTATTCTTCAATATTTTACACTTTAAGCAAACACACACACACACACACACACACACACCTGCTTCTAGTAAACCCATGAACTGACGGGCTCATCTCTTTTTCATCCACACCTTTCTGTTGCTCTACTTTCTGGCCCTGTAGGACTCAGGCCCCTAAAAACACATTTCAATGGAAATTCCTATCTCAGAAAAAGCCATCAGCTACTGAGGTCGATGCCCTCCCCCAAAGCTTTGTTCTTTGTCTGCAGCCTGCCTTCCACCTTTGAACTCTTATCTTTCCCTTTCATCCTTTTTACTGAGGGAAAAGATGTTCATTTTACTTTGGGATCATGGAATCACAAAGTATTGTATTTTGTCTGGAAATACTTATGCTATATAGAGGTCAGTTCTTTGCCCTGGTTGTTTGGTTAGTTGTTTGGGCACCATTTCCTCTGGGTAGCTTCCTTTCTCCACCTGGTCTGCCCCTGCCATACTTGCTCCCCTCCTCCAACTGTGACCTGTTTCACACATCTCCCAGGTGGCTGCCCCAGGTAAAGGGCCAAGAACTAGACTCACTGGAGCCCAGCATGAATCAAAGATAATAATAACACAAGCCCTGGCACCAGACCTCCTGAGGTTCACATCTGGCTCTGCCACCTGCTCACCAACAGCTTCAGCCAAGACAGCTCACCAGCCACCATCTGGAGACAGGAATAGTGACAGCAATGCCCTCCAGAGTCTTGTGAGGGTAAAAAGAGAAAGACTCGTATAAAGTGCCTGGAACCCGAACCAATCAACCTGCCTTACAGCCAACCTTTAATAGTTATGGGACTTAAACACCTAAATTACTAGAAGTGGGGCCCTGGTGGGAGAAAAGAAATCACTTTGCATTTCTTTAAAGCCAGAAGTTTATATTCGGTTCCTTTCCTTAGCAATAGGTACTGGGATCCGTGCCAGACACCTGCAAAGTGACCAAATTCTAGCCCTTAGGTTTGTGGAGACCTGGACGAAGTTAAGAGAAGCATGACTCAGCTGAGCGCCACTCACTCTGCCAAGTCAGAAGGTCACCATGACCGAATCTCAGCAGGAAACACAGTCCAGAGAGCCTTGAGTTCAATTTCAATGAAATCCAAGTCATTAAAATCAAAAGCAAAGGACTGGGCTTTTTAACACAACATGTTTATAACATTCATCACTGAAGTGGATCAGCTGCTTACAGAGACCATAAATAGTTCTGTCATTTCCCAATTTCCAGCTCTCACACTTTAAGAAGGTGGGATTTTTTAGATCAAAACAATAAAAACAGAGAGCTCACAAGATAATATATGACAACATGTCAGGCAATGATGAATGATCTTTTAATACACACACTTGGTCACAGCTCTCCAATGGTCTGACTCTCAAGCTGAAATTACAAATAATTCCATCCGAGTCACAAACACCCACTTATCAAAAATGGTCCAATAAACGTGTCACTCGATGGAGGTTCCCAGGCATCTGTAAGTGTGGCAGACTTCCCAAACAACAAGCCCCCTGCACCCCTGACTGTCTCTTAGAAGGAGAAAAAAGCGAACTATTGAACACTTGCTGGAGAGTCCAAGAAGCCAAAGGCTGACACAGACTCAGCCAAAGGATCCACGGAAGCCAGCAAGGCCGGCTGCAGGCTGCAGGCTCAGCGCCTGGCTGCTGCACACAGGGGCTGCTCAATCTCAGGGCCACCTGTCAGACAGGCTGCGCAGGTGTCCCGCCTGCTGCGCTGGCTCTGCCATTATTCCTAAAGAGAAAGGACTGTAGAGAGGGACCTTGCGCCCATTTGCAGTTACAGACTCACTGACCTTTTAACCCACACACACCCATGCATACTATCTAACCTACTTCCACGGCCCCCATCATATGACTTAAAAAGAGAATGGCACCTGATGACAATCACAGGATTTTCCAGAACCCAGAACAGACCCTGGGTCTCTCCATCCCAGCCATTTATTGAGCACCATTTACTGAAATGGTAAAGCAAGTGAAAAGATACAAACAGTCATCGGGTTCATTGTGAAGGGTCTGCCTTATAACCCCCACCGTCCCCCTAGTTGAAACATTAAATTCTGCCTGGAGAATTATCATTTTACCAAACACAGTGTGAAATAAATGTGAAATCCATCATTAAATCCAATTTTTAAACTTCATCCCCAAAAAAGTATTCAATTGACATAAACTATCAAATCTTTAGATCCATTTATAGATTTCTTTTCCAAAACTGCAATGACTGTTACAAGAGAAAGTTTCTAAATCTGACTGGCCAAAACCAATATTAACGATGCTAGTCTGACCGAAAGCATTCTGGAGCAGACCTTGACATCTGAAATGGTCTTCCTGAGAGCTCTTGTCCAAAACGTATTTTTTAAACCCTCCTTTTCACAGATCCCCTCCAGCATGTTTCATCTTTCTCTGTCTGTTAAGTTCCATTAGGTCCCATCGCTTGTTCACTCTTCCTCACTTTCACTCCTAGGAGGATTAACAGTGTGTCGACTGAAGGCATGGAATTAAGAACCAAATAGACCCAGAGTTTCTTCTCCCTCTTTTGCATTCTTTTATCTTTACTTGACACATAATGTGTGTTTATGGGGTTCAGTGTGATAACTCCATAGAACTACACAAGGTATAATGCTCAAATCAGGTAATTAGCATTTGTACCTCTTTAATTTATCATTTCTTTGGGCTGGGAACCTTCTAATTCCTCTCTCCTAGTTCCTTATGAAATGTATAATACATTACTGTATATTATAACCCTACTATGCTGTAGAAAGCTAGAACTTATTCCTCATATTTAACCGTGTTTTGCTACCCACTATCCAACCTCCCTATTCCTCCTCCACTTACCCTTCCCAGCCTCTGGCAACTGACATTCCACCTTCTACATGAGATCATCTTGTCTTAGTCTCTTTATCTCTAATGTGGTCATAATAAGCCAAGGATGGTGGCATATGCCTGTAACCCCAGCACTCTGGAAGGCTGAAGTGGGAGAATCACAAGTTGGAGACCAGCCTGGGCATTTTAGTGAACCCCTATCTCAAAGTTAAAAAGGGCTGGGAATGTAGCTCAGTGAGAGTCCCTGGGTTCAATCTCCAGTACTGCAAAAAATTAAAATTAAAATTAAATGGGCATACTAAAGAGTGCATGTGTGAAGCAGGGGGAAAGCAAGAACCATTTGCTCCTTCTCCAGGACAGGCTGAGCGCTGGGAACGCTATGGATGCACCTGTGGATGCACCGCATCAGCACCCATGGGATCTGTTCTTCTCCAGGAAGCTGGCAGCAGTCTCCCCAAAGTCAGGGGCTACGCCCAGCTCCACATCACGTGAGGGAGAGACCTCGCCTCCTCCTCTGCACCTGAAGGAAGCCTGCCGTCCACGAGGTGACGTCGGAGACAGTATCTTATGGCCCTTCTGCCTGAGGTGACTCACATGGGACAATGACACGATCCAGAAAATGGGGGCGGGGGTACTGGGTTCCTGGGGACCTAACACCACTCCTCTGGGGAAGGGGGCCAAGGAGCGGGGTGAGACACTCTGCCAGGGCCTTCAGCAGCAGCCTCACCAGGATGACCCGTGGAAAATGAAAACTGCAGTGGGTGTGTTTGTTACCAACTTCTGCACTACTCTCCTTCGTTTTTTAAAAATGCTAAATTAAACTCTGAACTATAAAGCATGCCCAAATGAGCGGGAACATTTATTCAACTGTGAGGGGACAGAGGGCACGGATTCCGAGCTGACTACCTTTCCAGCGCACCGCTGTTCTGCTCCGGAACCAGGACAGGCGACCGTCCGTCCCTCGGGTGGCCCAGCTCGGGAGAAGCCCCGGCAGAGGGAAGGCACGAGCCGACTTTGGAGGTCAACCGGCGCCACAGGGCAGGCATGGGATGAGGTAGGCTGGCGAGGGCAGGAGGGTCTGGCACTGCCGTAGGCTGGCATCGCTCGGGGTCCAGAGAGGGTCCCAGGGGAGCGGGGCCTTGGCCGGATCTCGGGAGTCGTCAAGGGGATTCCGGTCGGCTCCCCTTTCCGCTGAGAGGACGGACACGGTTCTAGAAGGCCACAGCGCCAGGCAGGAGTGTGCGCGTACGCGTGCGTATGCGTGTGCGTGTGCGTATGCGTGTACGTGTGCGTATGGGTGTACGTGTGCGTGTATGTGCGCGCGTGCATCACATGCGCTTGTGCGTGTACGTGTACGTGAGAGAAAGCGGGAAAGAAAGGGCAGGCCGACGACCCGGGAGCAGCCAGGCCTCAGGCCGCGGTTTCTGCGCCATGGTTGCGGGCCGAGGGTCAGTGGGAGGAACGGAGGCACCGCGGGCGCCGCCAGGCCCACAGGCCGGGGCTGGGATGGCGTGGTCTGCCCGGACACCCGCGGGGCCCTCGGAGCGCGCCGTCCCTCGCCGCGCTTGGAGGACGGCTCCCCCTTCCTCAGACGACCGTGCTTCAAAACTGGGTCGCGGCGCCCGAGGCTCTCACAGCAAAGCTGCTCCCGGAACCGTGGCGGTCAGACGCATCCAGGGAAACCAGGTGACCCTGAAGCGGGAACCGCTGCAGGGGAAGCGGGTGGAGGCAGAGGCGGCCGGAGCGCACGGCCACCGCTGCGGAGAGAGCTTCCGGCAGAGGGGTGACGATCTGTGTCCTAAGATCCCTCAGCTGCAGCATGAAGAACACTCAGAGGGTGGGAAAGGGGGAAACGGAGCAGCAAGGAATCTATTGAGGCAGAGCAGGTGAGGGGCGCTGGTGGCCCAGACCAGAGTGGGAACAGCGGGATGCTGGGAGGTGCTGGCTGTGTGCAGGACTCAAGGCAAAGCTGGCAGGGTTTCCTAAGGAGCAGAGACCCCTCCACGGAGCAGCCATCCTGGACAGCGTCCTGTTGCAGGACAGAATGCCCAAGAGGTTTCTGGTCAGGGTCTCACCAGCTGCAAGACAGGGGCACCGTGGCAGGGGGCGCTCAACTTGCTCAGTCCTGCTGGCTGTGAAACAGGGCAAGGGGACAGCGCAGGGTAGGAAAGGACCAGAGACCTAGAGTGGGCACGCCCGTCTCCAGGCAGCTACCAGCCAGTCAGGTTGACAGTGAAGCTGAACCACCACAGAAGGAGCTGGCGCTCCGCGAGGTGTCCACAGGGTCCCAAGCTGCTCGACAGAGTCCCTTTCATGCAAGACCCTCTTCCCTGCAAGCCAAGCATGAAGCAGGGTCCTTCCTCTACATTTAGCAGCCAGCCACTCTACACGTCACTCGAGGGTCACCTCCATTCCACGTTCTCCACGGCACATCCGCAATCCATAGCCATACACAAAGACCCTGAGCCTTCACAGGGACACTCAGTACACCTGACCAGCCACCTCCATCAGAGATCTGGAGACCAGTCAGTGCCTCACATGATGGCGTGAGGTGAAATCATAACTTCACACCGCCTTGTCAGCCACAAACTCAGTGCAGGATGTCAGTCAGGGACTGCCGCCATCAAAGTCCTGGTGATAATCATGACTTTCAAAACCAACTGACAAATTGAAGACACAATTTTGGGAATAGTGATGCATCAGGAGTTGTGTTTTCACTTCATACTGGTCACCTCCATCTCTCTTCATAAAGACCATGGAGTATTATCCCTTTGGGTAAGCTATCTGTAATCCCCATGTACAGATTTTTAAAATAATTACTAAAGACAGAGCTTTGAAAGAAGCATTTGATGATTAAAGTGGAGCTCCAAAAAATTACGTAAAACCCCACTTTTCATGATTATTTGGTTTTCCACGTTTCTCCATAGCAGAATATGTTCTTTCAGCTTAGAATATAAAAAAGGAAATAAACATCTTGCCCAAGAACTTTAAAGAGAATGCCTTGTCAAAATCCTGATTTTTTTTTTTTTTTTTTTTTTTTTGAGACAGGGTCTCAACATGTAGTTCAAACCAACCTTGAACTCACTATGTAGCCCAGGCTTGCCTCAAACCGATGGTGATCCTCCTGCCTCGGCCTCTCAAGTGCTGGGATTACAGGCATGCACCACTACACCCAGCTAAAATCCTAATTCTTAATAAGATCAATTTTCAAAAGGGAAAGACACACTATACAATTACACAATAAGATTAAAAGCTAAAACTTTGAACTGTATGGGGAAGATTACGAGTAGCATCATATACAGCAGTTTGTAAAAAGCAATTTTAGTCTTATTCTAATCTCAAACTGTTTATTCATTTTATACATATTATTTAAAAAAGGATCCATTATATACAATAGAAAGTTAGTATTATCCTTTGTAGGCTTAGTGGGTGTGTATTGTCAGGAAATTTATTTACTGCTTTAGAGATGCAATACCACAAGAAAAGAAGGAAGAGAAGAAGTTACAAAAATCTATGAGGACCAGGCATCATAGCACACACTTATAATCCCAGCACTCAGGAGGTGGAGGCAGGAGGATTGCCTTGAGTTTGAGGCCAGCCTGGACTGTACAGCTAGATCCTGTCTCAGGAAAGGCAGGGAAAGAGAGAGAGAGAGAGGGAGAGAGAGGGAGAGAAAAGGAGAGAGAGGGAGAGAGAGGGAGAGAGAGGGAGAGAGATATCTATGAACAGGATAGGATAGGTTTCAGCAAGTTTGTCATAGAGAAGGGACATAGAATTGATAAAGTGTGATACACAAGTACTGTGCTTTATAAAAAAAGGAGAGAGTAAAATGAAGGCATCAAGTGTCAAGTTAACCTGATACATTTCTAAACAAAAATAAAATGTTTCCTTATTCCTAAGAAAAAATTAAAATTTGAAAATCAGTAGTCAAGAAAGCTTTCTTGAAAGATTTCTCAAGAAAACAATAAAACTGCCTTTCTACCTGTAGTGCAATATTAAGCAGTAAGCTAGCACTTTGGGTCTAATAAAAATCTTTCGTGTGTCTCTTTAGTGGTCTTTCCTCTGTCTTTCTATTGTGAAAAATCAAATTCTTTCTATAGTGTAATTTCTTTCCAAGGAAGACTTGACATAAAGTTTCATCTTTGCTGAAGTATAGTAGGCTTGAACGTAAGCCGTTTCCCTGTCCTTCTAGGCTGCTGGAAATGGCTTAGAACGTCCTGCCATCGCCTCTGTTACACATGCAGCTTGCTTTATAGATCTTCATACCGCACAGAGTTGTGTCCAGGGCTTCTGCAAATTTAGGTCAGAAGTTTAAAGTTGAAATCGCTCGGTGTTTGCGAGTGTCCCCTGCCATTGTAAATAACCCCTCCACAGCCAGGCCTTAACACATCGAAGTTTCTTTCTCACTCCTGAAACTCCAAAACACATGTTCCCCAGCACTGAGTCGAGAGTGGGAGTAGAAAGGACAGGCTCCCTCACTCTACCATTGTCAATACGTGGCCCCTGCCAGTACTTCCGGTGTGGTCTCCATTCCAGCCAGCCTTCTAGAACAGAAAAAGCAGGCGCTATATGGGCTGGGATACGGTTCTGAGCATGGACCTGATCACATCTATCCACCTTCCACTGGTCAAAACTGAGCCGTGTGGTCACACCCAGCTGCAAGGGGGGCTGGGAAATGTAGTCCAGCTGTGTGCTCAGGTGAGGAGAAGATTGAAGAAACTAAAGCAGTCCCTTCCCATTGAACCTGCACTCTTCTCTCAAATTTAGTGAACAATTCTGTTACAGTCTTCTTTTTTTGCCTTTGTAGTAGGCTGAATAACGTCTCCCAAATTTCATGTGTGCTCAGCACCTCAATTATTAGAAGACTCAAGCTGAAATCATCATGGGTTTAGATGGGCCCAAAGCCAAGCAGTGGTACCCTTGTGCCCAGGAAGGACACAGAGGCAGGAAGCTGCCACACTGAGATGAGGCAGGGCTTGTGATGCCGCACAAGCTGAGGAACCATAGAAGCCCACTGAGGTCAGAAGCCAGGAAGAACTCTCCAAGAACCCTCAGAGGAAGCATGGTCCCGCTGACGCCTTGATTTCAGGCCTCTGGCCTCCAGAACTGTGAGAGAATCGATTCCTGTTCTCTTGAGCCACCAGGTTTGCAGTGATCTGCATGACACCCCCAAAAAATACTGCATTCCTCCCCATTTCCCCTGCACTGCACCAGGTCCGGCTGACTTCACCCAGTCAGTGTGTCATAATGTTGTAGGCAGCTGAGTTGAATAGAAATATTACAGACAGGGCTAGGCCCTCGAAGGAGCCCGTGTGGAAGATGAGATGCCCTGCAACTGTGGCGGGAGACAGACACCTCCTACCTTGGGCCAGACCTCAAGACAAAGGATAAAACTAACGCACCCACACACCTCCCTAGGGCTGGACATCAGGGATTGATACTCTAAATAGGTCTCTATCACCCTGAGGAAGCCGGGAAAAGTCACTGACTCAACTCCCTACAGGAAAAGCCCCTGTTCTGTATTCATGCCCCCTTGCTACATGACAGGCTTCCCTATTTGATCCTGATATAATCAATTTTACCTGAGCAATTATGCTTGTAATCTTATTGGGTGACCATAGTTTTGCCCTACCTCATGCCCACCTTGCAGTTCCTATTCCCCCCTCACCTCTGCCTCTCCTCATGGCTTTGCTCTGTAAAATCCCTGGGAAAGGCAGGGTCCTTGGAAACCCACTCGGGCCCCCTTCTGTCTCTCTCAGACAGAAGCTTTCTTTACCTCAATAAATGTATTCTGCTCCTAACCTCCATTGTTCCTAAAATTCATTCTTTGATATTAGAGAACACGAACTTGTCCCAGATATCTTTCAGGCTGGGAGTTTCTTTCCTCTATATCAATCACACCTCTTTGGTCACCAGGGCATGGGCCACCAATCCAGATGGCCCAGTTCTGATCAGCTTCCCATAAAACTCCCTTTCTAGAAGTCCTGATGAGCCATTTCCCAGCTGGAAGTGCATCAGCAGCTGCCTACTGCAGCAGAGGGGGACAGCTGAGCTCCCTATGCCATCCTGTGACCTCCGGGACCGGGCTTCTGCCCCCCACACACCTGCTCCCACCACCAGGCTGCTTGCCATGCTCCAGAGCCACCGAGCAGGGTCTCAGCACCACACGACTGCAAGCAGCTGCTCTTCTGGGATGCCTTCTGCTGCTTGGGCCCTTCACTCACTAAACCTCCTCCATCCTGCAAGACTCAGTTCAGGCCGGCTTCTCAAGAAGGCTGATTCATTACCCTCACGCCCACCCCAGGCCATGTGGGACACCATACTTACTGCGTTTTGTAGGAAGTATCTACTTCCAGGTCAGATGAGCCACAAAACCCTGGGTTTAATGCAGTAATAATAGTTGTCCCTCCTTAGCTAATGTGTGAAAACTTACCCAGGGCACTTTATGCAGATGAATTTGTTTAATGTTCAAGACCTTCCTGTGATGCCTAATCATTCCCATTTTACAGAAGAGGAAACTGAGGCAAAAGAGGAGAAGTAACTTGATTTAGAAACCCTCAGCTTGGACAGAGGTAAGATTCAAATTCAAATCCATACTGAGATTTTATTCTCCCCACTCCATTTGCTTTTGTTGCTATTTTCAAAAAGTCCTGATAGGCTGGGCATGGTGCACGTGCCTGTAATCCCATCACTTGAGAGGCTGAAGCAGGAGGATTGCTGTGAGTTTAAGACCAGCCTGGGCTACAGAGTGAATTCAAGACCAGCCTGAATGACATAGAAAGACCCTGTCTCCAAAAACAACCAAAAAAGTCCTGATAATAAAACTGCCTTTCTGGTAAGACACCAGGGAAACATGGAATAAATGCACTTTTAAAATGTACTGTTTTGCTGGGCGTGGTGGTGCACACCTGTAATCCCAGCACTCAGGAGGCTGAGGCAGGAGGATTGTTGTGAGTTCAAGACCAGCCTGGGCTACAAAGTGAGCTCAAGGCCCGCCTAAACTGTCTCGTAGTGAGACCCTGTCTCAAGAAGACAAAAAAAAAAAAAAAAAAGTACTGTTCCAGAGGAGAAAAAAGAGCAACTTAGGTCAAAATGATGAAAACTATATACTTTAATTAATAATAAATATATCAGTATTCGTTCATTAGTTGTGACAAACATACCACAGTAATATAATGTATAAACAGTCAGGAAAATTGAGTTTATGAGTGTCTCTGTACTGTCTTGGTAACTTTTATGTAATTGTAAAACTATTCTAAAATTAAAAGCTTATTTTTGAAAAGCATACAGTTCCATGCCAAGTTGGTAATGACAGAATTTCCACAAAGTGGGGCATCATTTTTTTGGCTTAAATTTTAAGGACTAATTAGATTAAATTAAGGCTTTTAATGAATTAGATAAATTAAATTAGAATAAATTTTTCTATATTTAGTCTGTTGGCCAAATTTCCTTGATTTCAGCTCTTAGTATGGATTTGTTCATGGAAATTTTTTAAAGGAGTAAACAGACAGAACTGGCATCCTAGTTCTGAAATACAACCCCCATTCTTTGATGCGCCTACCTTTAGAAGGTGGGGCCTAATTTCCATCCCTTTTAGTATGGTCTCATTTTCCAGGGACTATAACAAGTACGATGATGTGATTCCTGAGACTAGATTGTAAAAGACATGTGACTCAGCCCCCTCTCCCTCTCTCCTCCCCTCTTCCCCCTCTCTCTCCCTACCCCCTCTCCCTCTCTCCCTCCCCTCTCTCTCTCCCCCCCTCTCTCCCTCCTCCTCCTTCCCTCCCTGTCTGATCACCTACTCACAGGGAAGACAGCTTCCATGTTGTAAGGACATTCGAGCCACTCTGAGATCTGTGTGGTGAGGAACTAAGGTCTCCTCCCTATAGCCACGTGTGTGCGTGCACTATCTTGAAGCAGAGTCTCCAGTGCGGTCACGCTTTCAGGTGATACAGCCCCAGCTGACATCATCACAGCCTCATCAGAGACTCACAACCAGAACCATCCAGCAAAGCCATTCCCAAATTGCTGCCTCACAGAAACTGCATGGAATGAAAGTTCTTAACCTGTACGTTGGGGTAATGTCGTAAACCTCATAGACAACACCTTAATCCACCAGCAACTTCACCTTCACTGCAGATGGAGTCTGCACATGGGGCTACTGTAGACCCTTCTGTCACTGTATTTGGCTTCCTCTTGCTGCTATAACAAATTACACAAATTTAGTGGCTTAAACTATACAGAGTTACCTTCAGTTCTGAAGGTTAGAAATCAAAAATGGGTTGTGTGGGACTAAAATCTAGGTATCCACAGAGCTGTCCCTCCTGGAAGCTCCACAAAAAGCTGCCACGGTTTATGGCCTTCCATCCTCAAAGCCAGAAATCACTCATCTCTGACACTGGGTTAGTCAGCGTACCATTGCTGTGACAAAATACCTGACATAAATAACCCAAAAGGATGAAAGGTTTCATGATGTATCTTGGCTCATGGTTTGAGAATGTTCAGTCCATGGTGACCTGGCTCCATTGCTTTTAGGCCCGTGATAAGGCAAAAACATCATGCTGGGAGGGTGAGATGGAGGGAAGTTGCTCACCTTATGGCAATCAGGAAGCAGGAGAGGGAATGTGCCAGAAAGGAAGGGGTCAGGGGCCAGATACAGACCCCTAGGTCACACCCCCATGGCCTGTCTCATCCAGGTAGACCCCTCCTAATAACCCCAACAAGCTATGAACTCATTAATGGATTAATCTATTGATGAAGTTGGAGCCCTCATGATCCAATAGCTCCCAAAAAATCCATCAGTTGGAACTGAGCCTCTTCCACATGGCCTTCAGGGGACGTTCTCAACCCAAAGCACAGTAGATGTTGATTCCCCAGCTCCCCTGCCTGCTTCTTTCATGTATAAAGATGCTTGTGATCACATCGCTGTCAGCTGGGCTCTCAGGCTAGGTGCTCATCTTCACATCAGCTGATGAGTTACCCTCACTCCATCCGCAGCCTCAGTTCCCCTCACCATGGGATGTCAACAACTCCCGGGCTCTAGAGATTAAGATGTGGATGTCGCTGGGAGCCGTTATACTACACGCCTCTATCAGCTGGTGAACCCTATGGTGCCCTCCTCAGGGTAACACTTTTTTAAGTGCATAAAATAATTTACGTGTAATGATACTGGGAACTGATCCCACAGAATGCAGCTATCAAAATACCTTCAAAGCAAGTCACTAATAGATTAGTTCGTATGATCCCCTTTTAACAGCTTACAAACAAGATCTAACAGTAAACTTAACTAAGATCCTTAATTTCAAAGTGGAGATAAATATACATGCTATTTTGAAATTGTCTGCCGTCGTGTGTTATGATAATTTTCAGTTTCTCCTGGTGCCGTAGTCCCAAATACTAAGACCACTATGGTTCGTTGCCTACATCTACAATCAAAGGAAATGCTAATTTTTTGCTAGAGATCAGTGATCTTCCTACACAAATTCCCTCCGAAGTTGGCGTAAGACCTGTTGAGAATCCTGGTGAAATCATGGCGTTTACTTAATTTTTTTAAGAAAAATAAATGAATAAATAACACTGTAGTAAGATGAAATAGAACTCCAGTCCTCAGGAACTGCCTGCCCCCTTCCCGGTTTCATTCAAATTATGCACTGTACATATGCACCTACCACGCAGGGAGCTTCACATGCCCTACACAGGCAACGAAAACAACGAAAGGGATGGGAAGTCAGTGACAACATAGAAGTAAGGATCCCAAAATTTACAGAGAAAAACCTGCCCTCTGACGTAAAAACGAACATACTCATGTTTTAAATCTAATGAAATCAAACCGTAGACATAATTGTACGGGGTTTCCAACATGACAATGGCGACATCTAGTGGATATCCGTAGAAAAGCACCTGCCGTGCCAACAAGCTGCGTATGTTTGCCTACGGGGACAAAGAACAACGAGAGCCCTGGAGTGGTGACAACAGTGGAGACGGAGGGTGGGCGGTTCAGTCTGCACTAACAGCGCCCAGGTGCTCTCCTCGGGCCATTCCTTTTCCCTCCTCCGACAGTCTGACGCCTTCTGGTGTGCAAGGGCCCTGCGAGAAGCCGGAGAAGCAGGGCTCACCGCAGGGTTGGAAGGGGGCCACCTGTCCGCCCGAGGGTGCGCACACTGCAGGCCCATCCTGCAGGTAGGGGACGGCCGGCTGTGCTCTTCTCCACGCTGAGGTCCTGCTGCTCGCAGGTGACCAGAGCCAGGTGACCAGAGCCCAAGGACAGAGAAGACTCGTGCACATCCGGGAAACACACTGGGGGCCTTCTGTGCAGGGAGTGAATGCATCCCAAGCACCGGAAGTGGGGTCTAGGAGGACAGAGGCAGGCCCAGGTGGACACTGCCCTTGGGCCATGGACTCTCGCCGGTAGTACACTCGTGGCCCAAGCAGAGCCGTGGCGGGGGAGCCCTGTGAAGTGTGGCTCCTGTCCAAACCTAAGAGTAGCACTGCTCTTCCCTGTCCTCCAGATTTCTGGGTCAGGACGATTTTCATAACGGGAGCAGTGGTTTGAACACAAGTCAAGCAGAAGAGGAGCAAGGCTGCCTACAACTAATTCTCCACTCTAGAAGAGCTGGGAGAGAGCGTTTTGAATGTCACATGACGTTTGCACGAGCTGGTAAGGTGGCAGTTACTCAGATCTGATCATAACACACCATGTACACGTACTGCAATATCACACTGCCCCATAAACATGCACAGTTGCCACGCATCGATTAAAAAATAAAAGCCTACTAAATGAATAACCACCCATGCAGGAAAAGAAAGGAGACAGGTAAACTGTGTCTCCTTCCGGAAGCTCTCTGTCTCCCTGCACTTCCCAGACTGCCGTAAGCACAGGAGTCCCCTGGAATGCTGCTTCAGCCGCCGTGGGCCCCAGTGGGGCCCAAGATCCTGTTTCCAAGAGCCCGAGTGCCTGTGCCTGTGCGGATCCCTGGGGCACAGGCTGCGGAGCCAGGATGCACTGCACATAATGTTCATCTGCCCAGCAGCCCCTCTTTTGGAGCACCCACCCCACTCCCACTCCACAGGAGCCTGTTCAGGTTCACCCAGGCTGGTCCTGCTGTCCAAGAGCAGCACGTACCCGGGCCAAGCTGGCAAGAACCCTTCCCAGGGCATCATGGGAGCGGAACCACTGGGCAAGTCCGGCTGTGCAGTCACACTGAGCAAGAGCCGCTCGAGTTCATCCTTTCTACAGCAGGCGTGGGCCAAGAATGATGCCCCCGGGGGTGCGGGCAACAGATGGCAAGGAAAAGGCAGGATTCAGGTGAACCCCCAGATTCCAGGAGGCCTCCGGACTTCTCACTGTTGAGCATCAAATCTCTTCTCCCTGACTACTTTGAATGGCCTCGTCCGTCCCCTGCGACGGACACAGATGAAGGTAGCACCTGATTCCCAAAAGGCGAAGCTACTGCCCCATTGCCGAGCTTCACTGTTCCCGGAGTCTCCCTCGAGGGACTGCAGAGCCCTGACAGGCCCTGATAGGCCAGGCTGTCACTAAGGGCCCTTCCCCTACAGCAAGAACGGATCATAACCCAGTTCGTGTAGCATTTCCAGTTGCAAAGCCTTCTCCAGACACATTCTGCTGAACTGCCGGAGCTCAAATCTCACCGTGGCCACCTCTTAGCTGTGTGGTGCTGGGCCACTTTCTCAGCCTCTCTGTGCTCCCTGTGAGATGGCGATGATTAGAACATTGGGATACTAGGTTAGTTAACATATGTGACATTCTTTGAAAAGTGCCCGGCACGTGGTAAGATCTGTAGGAGTGTCTGCTATTATTATCCTTATTCTTTCATCCCCCTAAGCCCGTCAGAGTTGGTATTTTTATTGTTATTATTATTATTATTATTATTGCCTGCATGCCCATTTTGTAGAGAAGGAGACAGCAGATGATTGTGTGGCAAACTTACTTAGTGAACAGCATTTCCAAGAAAGCCTCAGGCCTTCTCACTCTTCATCCCTGGCAACAGTCTTCCCTAAGAGTCTGATGTAGACAATTGTGATGTTATCTTACAGTAGCTAGCTATTTTATTGACATATCAATTTTAATGAGTATGTCCTCTTTCTTGGTTAGAATGTTTTTCCCAAAAGTTCATGTCCTGGAAACTTAACCTCCAAATACATGTCTTAATGGCACTCAGACGTGTGACCTTTGGGAGATGATTTAGACTAGACAAAGTCATCAGAAGAGGGTCCCCCATGCAGCACTAGTGGCGTTCTAAGAACAGGCAGAGACACCTGAGCCAGCTTGCTCTATCTCTGAAATGGTGGGCCCACCTGTGACAGTGTAGCCAGAGGCCCTCCCCAGATGGCGGCAGCAGGGCTCCTGGACTTTCCAGTCTCCAAAACCGTGAGCCAAATAATCATCTATTCTATCGAATTTATCTGGTCTCAGGTACTTAATTAGAGCCACAGGAAATGGACTGAGGCAATGCTCTCATTAGCTAAACTATAATCTCTTTAACATTAGGAATTCTGATTAATCCATCTTTAAAATCTCTCAGGCCAAGCCTAGTGGCACATGCCTGTGATCCCAGAACTCAGAAGACTGAGGCAGGAGGATCGCCATGAGTTTGAGGCCAGCCTGGGCTGCTTAATGAGTTCAAGAACAGCCTGAGCTACATAATGAGACCTTGTCTCAAAAGTAAATAAATAAATAAATAAATAAATAAATAAAATCCCTAAGCAAATAGCATGGTGACTCCCAGTAGTAAACAAATATTCATTGACTTGTAATATTTAAGGGGATAGGAATATGTTTACACCCATCCCTCAAATAGTAAAAGTGGGGCCAGGGATATAGCTCAGCAGCACAAGCACCTGCCTGGCAAGCACAAGGTTCTGAGTTCAATTCCCAGTACCAAAAAAATATATATATAGTAGTTTACAAAACAGTATGCATGTGAAGCCCCAAAATTATCAAAAATATTTTACTGTATGTATTTCCTACATATAGACAGGAAGAACTCACTTTAAGAATTTATATCAAAATATTAGCAGATATTCAGCTATCAAAATAGTAAGGTTATTTCCGGGTAGTGGGCAATGAGTATTTTGTTTTTGTATGTCTGGGGGGTTTTTTTGTTGTTTTTTTGTTTTGTTTTGATTTGTTTTCTGGTACTGGGAATCAAACTCATGACCTCACGCTTGCCAGGCAGGCACTGCGCCGCTAAGCTAAATCCCCAGCCCCTTGTCTGGGGTTTTAATTGAGAGGTTCCAGAGATTCAACAGCTGGCAGCGGTGGGGCGCAGGGCTCTCCCACCTTCATCCTCCCTGGGGCCTGGCAAGTCCAAGAAGTCCCCTCTGCCGGAAGTGGGGTGAAAGCCAGTGTCTATATTTGTTAACATCCTATCTGAGTGCATTTTCCATTGCTATCGTAGAATACCAGAGACTGGTAACCTACAGAGGAAGGGTGTTTACTTCACTCTTGATCTGGAGGCCAGGAAGCCCCCCATAGAATGGCTGTGACTTGTGGGGACCCTGTGCTGCTTCCTAACGTGGCAGAAGTTGAGCGGGCAGAGAAGGTGCACACATGAGAGAAAGGGGAGCTGAACTCCCCCAGTAGCTGGCCAGCCCTGGGAGAAGAGGATAGGACCATTCCTGAAGACTCTGCCCCCAGGATCCACTGCCCTCCCTCAAGGCCTCGCCTCCCAACACTGCTTCTTGGAGGAACTAAGGTTCCAAGCCCTAAGCTCCAGGGAGACACCTGTGAAGCACAGCAACCCTTTCTGTGGACACCTGGCCCACTGTTGCTCAGCGGGGTCTTGGCTGCTGGCAGAAGACGCCATCTTCCAGTGCTGTCATAGACTTCCAGTTGCTTCCCTTTGGCATCCCCTCCATATGGATTGTCAGAAGGGTGTGCGAACAGCCTGGGTTACATGGGGAGCTTTCCCAAAAAGAGGTAGAAGAATTCAGTGATCCTCTGAGGAAGGACAGTGAGTTTCCATGGAAGGTGTATTAGTCAGCTTTTCCTCATGTGACAAAACACCTGACAGTAACATCTTAAAGGAGGAAAGGTTGCTTCTGACTCCCAGTTTCAGAGGTTTCAGGCCATGGTCAGTAGGTTCCATTGCTTTCAGGCTCGTGGGGAGGCAGAAACAGCACGGCGGAAGGCAGCGATGGAGAAAAGCTGCTCACCTCACGGCAGCCGGGAAGCAGAGAGCAGGAAAGAGCCCAAGCGAAAGATTTCAGGGACAAATATGGTTCCCAAGGTCATGACCCTCTGATCTGCTCCCTTCAACTGGGCCCTGTCTCCATCCCCTCCCAATATGCCATCAAATTATTAATCCACTACTGCAGTTAGTGCCCTTATGAGCCCTTCACTACCCAAGAGCCCATCAGCAACCAAGAAAATGCAGTGAGCCTTCGAGGGGGCCGTCCTAGATCCAACCCTCTCACAGGCCTTCTCACTGGGCCTTCTATGTCTTCTACCACCAATGTGCATCTTCTAGTATAGGCAAATATATTTGAAAGTAAATTTAACCAGGCATGGTGGCACGTATCTGTAATCCCAGCACTCGGGAGGCTGAGGCAGGCAGATCGTTGCGAGTTAAAGCCAGCCTGGGCTACAAAGTGAGTTCAAGGCCAGCCTGAACTGCATAGCGAGACCCTGTCTCAAAAGACGAAAGAAAAAGAAAAAGAAAGTAAATTTATTCAACAAAACTTTTAAACATTTACTGAAAATATACTGCAAAAAGTTATTGATTGTCGCAGTGCTGCCCAGCTTGATAGTATTCAGAATATTCTTTTCCAATATTTGTTTCCAAAATACTAGTATTTTCTGTACACTATCCTAGGACTAGTGTTTCTTTGAGAGCCTTTAAAAGTCAACCAACTTTGAATGTCTTTTCTTTTTTTTAAGTACTAAGGATAGAACCTGGAGCCTTCACTCTGAGATACAATATATTCCAGTTCTTTGGGTTGGTTTGGTTCGGTTCGGTTCAGTTCAGTTTAGTTTGGTTTTTTGAGACAAGGTCTTGCTGAGATAGCTAAATGACCAGGCTGGCTTGAATTTGAGATCCTCCTGCCTCAGCTTACCAGAGTGCTGACATTTCAGGTATGCACTGTCACACCCAGTTTATTATGGATTCTTCAGTCTACACATCCTCTCACTTTTCTAGGCTGACTTCCAAACTACTGTGGCTGACATAGAACAGCTATAAGAATCTATAAGAACATTACTGAAAGTCTTATTAATTTCTCTTTAAAACATTTTCTTAACATTTCAGTAAGCCAAAATTCAAGAAAATATGAGTGAGTCTGAGCCCTCTTCATCATTTAGAAAATATGTTTGGTGCTTATTAGGGTACAGACCCTGGAGATGAATTAAAACACACTCTCGGCCAGATGTGATGTCACACATCTATAATCCCAGCACTCAGGAGGCTGATTTAGGAGGATCACCATGAGTTCAAGGCCACATGGGCTACACAGGAAGACTCTGTCTCAAATAAATAAATAAATAAACAAACAAACACTCTTGCTACCCCCAGGAGCTTGGAATGTAGTAGAGGTAACTCCCATCTATCTCTGGCAGATGTTCCTTTTTCCTCCAATATAGCCATCTTTTGATGCTAAATGCTCTGTAAATTTTACAAAATTAAAGCTTTCCAAGCATTCTGAAGACAGAGGGGTCTGGGGGAGGTAGAAGTTGCTTTACATTTACCTTCCTAATTATTTGTTGAAGGTCTGCTTTTCCACATACATCATGAAATCTATGATGCTAAGGATCATATCTTCTTATTTACAATTTTATCTCTACTACTTAAATCAGCATTGGAGCCAGGTGTGGTGGCACATGCCCATAATCCCAGCACTTGGGAGGCTGAGGCAGAGTTTGAGAACAGCCTGAGCTACATAGTGAGCTCAAGGCCAGTCTGAACTGCGTAGTGAGACACTACCTAAAAAAGACCAAAAAAAAATCAGCATTGGGCATTTAGAAGGCATTCAATAAATCTTGACTGATTAAACCTAGAATTATTGCCTAGTAGATGGTAGGTACTCATTTGTGGATGGTTACATGAATGAATATCTGGAGTAGCAGGTTAGCAGATAAGGGTAGAGATGGGTTAATGGTGAATGGGTGGGTGAAAAGGCATACAGGTCAAAGGGTGAGTAGACGGATGGATGGATGGATGGATGGATGGATGGATGGATGGGGTGGTTGATGAAAGGAGGTATGATGGGTAGTGGAACAAGTGAACAGGTGTATAACTGGATGAATGACTGGATTGATACATGATAAGGTAGATGATTTAAAAGATGGAACCCTTCAGTATAGTGACCTGGGTCCTTGTGATAATGTTCAGTCTGTAAAGAAATTTGAATTTGGTCCAATCAGGAAGGAATCACAGAAACAAAACTGGAGTTTGAATGTGTTTATAGCACAGTGTGTGGCACACAGGAGGGGTTTACTACATCTCTGAAAGAGTGAGTGAATGAAATCAAATGAATTTGTGCATGAAGGTTAGCTAAGCCATTGAACTTCTTTCTTGGTGTTTTACTCTTTTATAATCCATTTTCTTAACTATGAGTAAGGGTAAGGATGGGAAAAGGGGACAACTGAGGCAGAGGATATATCCTCAGTAGCAGATTATCATGGAAACCTCTCTCTGTCTCTATCTCTGTGTATATCTCTCTCTGTCTCTCTGTGTCTGTCTATCTGTCTCTGTATCTGTCTGTCTGTCTCTCTCTCTGTGTCTGTCTGTCTGTCTGTCTGTCTGTCTCTCTCTCTCTCTCTCTCTCACACACACACACACACACACAACTCTCAGACACCAGCTGACCCGATCCCGCTTCCCAGACTGGCAAACCACCCTCCAACTATTTTCTCCAAGAAGAGCCCTTGACTGGTGGATACCATCTCCACCAAAATAACCTCCCTCTCCTGGCAGAGACACACAACATATGACTGGCCCGTGCACAGCCACAAAAAGTCCACCCAGCTGTGTCAAGGTGGGACAAGTCCACAGGCCAATGCTAGACTTTACATAGTCATGCCTTTCCTTGCTCCTCCCCCTGCCTGACTTGCTTTCCCTACTCTTTTCCTTCTGAGAGCACCCCCATCAGTGAACCAAGTACCCCCTGAATCCTGATCTCAGCCTCTGCCTATAAGGAACATGGCCTAAGGCAGTCTCTAGCCCTTTCTCCATTCCCAGTCTTAGAGTTAAAGTCCTTTATTATCATCCTCGGATGGGGGCTGTCTGTGGGAGAGACCTCTATTTCCTAGCACCCAATCCTTGATAATTCAGTTATCCAATCAAGGGTCTCATGTCTTTCTCCTGGGACAGCAGTCACACTAAGCGGGATGTGTTCAGGAAGGACCCACACTGCCGCCCACATCTAGAACCACTGTCACAGTGTCGCTGTCTAGGAGAAAAGCCAGTGTTGCCGTGAGCGGTGGGTGGGGCTACACAATGGCCTGAGGCTCTTGCCCACTAGGCTCATCCGCAGTACTTGCTCTGCTGCTTTCTGGCTGCTGTGGCAAAGCACACCAGTAGCGCTGCCACACATAAGCGGACCCTGAGATGAGAACTTAAGTATGAGAGGCAGGTTTGGGTAGCTATACCAGGGAGCACCCCGGGAAAGATGAGGAGATGAAGTAGCAAGGGGAAGAAGCCAGGAACATGGTCATAAATATGTTATTGCCATAAGCAAGTGAGGCCCAGTCCCTCTGAGACTCGAGAGCCATGCAGACCGTCGGCGTTGTCCCACCTGAGGACAAGGAAACTAGGTTTTCTGTCCACCAGCTTCTGTCCCGCATTGTTTCCCCGATTTGGCTTTCTCTGACTTTAGGGAAGAAATCTAGCTAGAGACCTCTTCAGCTAAACAGCCATGAGTATGATTAGTGGAAAACCATGAACACAGGGCTAGGGATGTAGCTCAGTGGTACAGCACTTGCCTGACATGCACAGGCCCTGGGTTCAATCCCCAGCACTGCCAAAAAGAAAGCCACGGGTACATAAGGGGAGGAGGACGACCAGGAAATACATTGCACCACATTTGCCAAGCGTATCCCTGGTTCTTCTTGTCCACTATTATCAACTATTTTCTCCAAGAAAAACACACTGCAGTTGATGAAATCTTCGTGAGATGAAAGGGATCTAGGGGTCAGAGGGGAAGGGGGCAGAGAAAGCATGACGTCATAACAGATGGCAGGGTTTAGGTAGCTGAAAAGGAGCCAGAAAATGCTTCCAAGACACAGAGCACCCATCTCACCGATTAGCACTTCTAGTCATCAGAGGCTTGGATGAAAGAGTGCCCTGTGGAAGAGGGAGCACCTGCACGCCCCGACATGATTATCCCGGGGCATGTGACTCTAGCAGCTCACATGGGCTGGTGCCAGGGGCAGCTCTTGTTCTTGCTGTTGTCAACCACTCTCTTCGCACTTGGCAGAGTCTCTCTTTATCTTTCGGAACATCACCCACTCTTCTAAATGTGCTCTCGTGGGTGGGCACAGGACCTAAGCTGAGTGTGCTAACAAACTGTCCAGGACTGTGACAAAATACTTGAGAAAAGCAACTGAAAGGAGGGGAAATCTCCTGGGGCTCTTGGTTCCACAGCTTTCAGTCCGTGGTTGCTCGGCTCCATTGTTGCTGGGTAGGTGGAGAACCAGAGCATCCAGAGGGAAGTGTGGCTGAGGAAAGCTGCTCACCCATGGTGGACAGGAAGCAGAAAGAGAAGGGGCCAGGGTCCCAATATACCCTCTGATGACACACCTGCAGTGACTACTTCCTCCAGCTAGGTTCCACTACTTCCCAATAGTGTCACCAGCTGGAGACCACATCTTCAATGAGCCTTTGAGGCCAGGCATGGTGGCGCACACTTGTAATCCGGGCACTCAGGAGGCTGAGGCAGGAGGATCTTTGCGAGTTTGAGGCCAGCCTGCACTATAAAGTGAACCCAAGGCCAGCCTGAACTGCAAAGCAAGACTGTCTCAAAAAGAACCCCCCCCCCAAAAAAATAGCCTTTGAGGGACCTTGCAGATATAACTGTGACACTGGGCCACTCAGATGTTTGGTTCTGGCAATGTAAACCAGGAGTACAGAGACCCTTTTTTCATATCCTAGTGATGATCTAACAAAGTTCCACCAACTGGAGCTTAAAATAACAGAAACTTATTGTAGGACAATTGTGGAAGCCAGAACTCTAAAATCAAGGTATCAGTAGGGCCATGTTCCTTCTAGAACCTGTAGGGGAGACTCCTTCTGGTTTTGACACTTGATCTTAGCCAAAAGGCTGAGAAGCGATCCTTCTGGTTTTGACAGAGTGTTTATGCCCCTCCCCAAATTGATATTGAAATCTAATCCCTAAGTGACGGTATTTGGAAGTGGGATCACTCTGAGGCACACTTGGTGTGTTGGTCACTCTTCCATTATGAAGGCACAATACCTGACACCTACAGTTTAAAGAAGGAGAGGCTTGGTTTGGCTCACGGCTTCAGGGGATTCGGTCCAGGGTCAGCTGGCTGCAAGTCAGAAACGTCATGGCAGAGACGCGTGGTAGAACGAAGCTGCTTAGTTTGTGGTTAGCAGGGAACAGAGCAGGCTACCAGCACCAGCAAGGAAGTGGGGAAGGATCCAGTACAGGACCCAAGCTTGTGCCTCCATGACCCACCAAGACACACCCAGAAGTCACTTTATTAATTCCCTGGGTGGCTCTGAAGCCAAGGAAATTGACAATCCAGCTTAACTGTCACATTTAGTTCCTGAGGACAGAGCCTTTTTGAATGGTATTAGTGTGCTTACATGGGAATCCAGGAACCTGGTTTACACTGTCCTTACTGTGTGAAGATACAGCAATAAGACAGCCATCTGCAACCCAGAGGACAGAACCCAGCCATGCTGGCTCCCTCATCTGGTACTTTCCAGCCTCCAGAACCATGAGAAAGAAATTTCTGTTGTTTTTAAGCCACCCTGTTCATACTTTTAATAGCAGCCCAAGCTGGACAAGGCACCTTCCTTGCCTCTTGGAGCTCTTGGGGTTTGCTGACAATCCTTAGCATTTTTTGATTGTGGATATGTTATTCTAATGTCTGCATCTGTCTCCTGATGGCCATCAGATTCTCCCTGGATGTCTGTCTCTTCTCCTCTTATAAGAACATCAAGGCCAGTTGTGGTGGTGCATGCCTGTAATTCCAGCACTCAGGAGGCTGAGGCAAGAGGATTGCTTGACTTTGAGGCCAGCCTGAAGTACTTAGTGAACTCAAAGCCAGCCTGAACTACACAGTGAGACACTGTCTAAAAAAAAATTAATCCGCTGGATATGGGGGCACATACCTGTAATTCCACTGTAGTTCCAGCACTCGGGAAGCTAAGGCAGGAGGATCACTGAGATTTTGAGGCCAGCCTGGGCTACAAGCAAGACCCTGTCTTAAAAAAAAAAAAAAGAGCTGGGCGTGGTAGCACACACCTGTATTTCCAGCACTCAGGAGGCTGAGGCAGGAGGATCCTTGCCAGTTCGAGACCAGCCTGGAATACAAAGTGAGCTTAAAGCAAGCCTGAACTGCATAGTCAGACCCTGTCTAAAAAGACAAAAAAAAAAAAAAAAAAAAAAGAACATTAATCCTAATGTATTGTAGCTTTTCTCTGCCCTGGTATAACTCACCTGAAATTGATTACATCATCAAAGACCCAATCTTCAAATAGGAGCATGTTTATAGGTTCTGGGGTGAAGACCTCAATCTACTACCTTTGAGGGGACACAGTTCAACACATGACAGATATGAAGCCTGAAACCATTCATTGAAAGAAAGAGCCTGAAGCACTGCACTTCTTAGATCCCTGCTCTGCCTTGAGCCCAGGGCTTTCCGAAATCTACACGGGACATTTTCTTTGACTGTGGACTGCGTCCCCACAGCCTTACCATACAGAGCTTTGCATTCTGCATCTCTGCCCTTTGTAACACTGAGTCGGTTTATGTTACCTACTGTTTCGGTTACTCTTCTCTCGTTGTGACACAAAATACCCAATGCCCAAAACTAAGGAAGGAAAGGTTTATTTAGCTCAGTTCAGGGAGGCTTCAGCCCATACTCGGCTGGCTCCAAGGCAGAGTGGCACATGGCAGAGGGTAACAGTTCATGGCAGCTGAAAAACAGTAAAAGCAACCAGAGCAAAAAGGAGGAGTGGTGGCAAGCCCCCTCTTTTTCTGCCTTACATATGCAAACTACCCGCCCCAGGGCAAGTGTAGCACTCACACCCATAATCCCAGCACTGGACCATAAATCAGTCATAAATCTAGAAGCCTGCCCCATGACTGCATGAGGATTTGGGGGGACATACAGACACAAGCCATAGCACCTACAACCATACTATTCTAACACGTTGACCCAGTCCTCTGAAGTGAGGATTTGTGTGTCACTCACCCCGCCCCAGCCACCTTTCCCATCTCTTCTCCATCAACCTCCAAGGTGACCTGGGCAAGAAGAGGCTTTCGGTTTCCAGTACCGGAGAAAAACCAAAAAAAAAAAAAAAAAAAAAGAAGAGGCCAAAGGGTTCCCTGGTCATCCCAGATGAAAACAAAATACCTTTTGCTCAATGAGGGGGCCTCCTTCCCTCAGCAGTTTAGTCCAAGAGGCTTCCCAGTTTCACCTAAGAGACTGTATCAAATCTTTGCCCCAAACTTATCACACGGTCATTGTGAGATTGAAGGTGGGGAAAGGAATGTGAAAGCCAAACATGGACTACAGCCAAGGCCGTATCTCTAAGGAGACCGAGTGGTAAACCTGAGATTTGGTTTGTGATCACCCCTCACCCTTGCTTAGTTTCCTTTTTTTTTGTCTTTTTGAGACAGGGTCTCACTACGAAGTTCAGGCTGAACTTGAGCTCACTTTGTAGCCCAAGCTGGTCTCGAATATGTAGCTATCTTCCTGCCTCAGCCTCCTGAGTGCTGAGATTACAGATGTGTACCACCATGCACGGGCTTTAGTTTCCTTTTAAATACCATGATGACCTTACGTCCTGTTCAGGTTGGTTTTTACCTACTGTGTTGTCAGTCTCCTTCACCAAGAAAAGTTCTACAGAGGCAAGGACTTGACTTTACTCACTGCTATATCCACAGTTGTCTGAAGGAATAAATGAGTGAAGGGTTGAACGAAAGCATGGAACATGAGCTCCAGACTGGTGGCACCGTTAATGCTGCAGACAAGTTACTTAACTGCGCTGAAATTTCCTCATTGTTAAAATAAGCATGATAAACTCTACTTGGTTTGACTATCCCAGGAATTAAGATGAACTAAGTTTAATTATTCACAGTATAGTCTGCAGCCTGGTAACACGGGTTAGATGCAGATGCTCAGTCCCTGAGCCAGACCTGCTGATGCAGAATCTGCATTTTAACGAGACCTACACGGTGTTTCCAGTCACATTACAGCTGGAAAAGCCGTGAGCTAAGGAATGGGAAAATGGAAACTGCACAGCAACAAACACATTCATTATCATTATTGTATTTTCACTCATTTGCCGTACGCAATTTCACTTACGAGTCCAAAGGAGGATTCCAAACGCCTGTCAGAGAACGTAAGAAAGTCCAAATATTTGATTGAAGGCAGTGCCTGATAGCAATGAACAGTAACACTAAAGGACCCTGACGTATTGCTGAATAGAATATTAAATATTGAAGGGTACAATCTCTTTGTTAAGTAATTGAATGATCATACCAAAACTCTTGAAATACACATAATCCTTGGCCAGTTTCATAAGAATCTGTCTGAAGGAAGTATGAAACACACACACAAAGATTTAGCACAGATTTGCCAAGTGTGGTGGTGCACACCTGTAATCACAATACTTGGGAGGCTGAAGCAGGAAGATCACAGTGAGTTTGAGGCCAGCCTGGGCAACAAAGTGAATTCAAGGCCAGTCTGAACTACACAGTGAGATGACCCTCTCTCAAAATAAAACCCAAAAAAAAGGAAAAGATTCAACACAGACCTGTGTTAGGAGGAAAATGTAGATAATTCAAGCATCAGACTAAATGAAAAGCAGGTATATCACAATAACACATAGTCCTGTAATCACATTAGATATTTTGGAAATATATTCATCTCCAATAAGTTGACCAAGCAGGAGTCATGCAATGCTCTTCAAAAAAATACCTGTTTCTTTGTGTCCCTTTCCACCTTACCAGACAGAAAGGCCGTTATCACACCATGGAGAAAAATCAGAGCAGCTTTCACAACACATCTGAGCCTTCTTATAATACCATGACAGGCCACTGGCCTGTGGGGGAAAAAAAAAACAAGTCTCAGTTTGGTAATGGATGGTGCAGTTCCATGTAATAAGTGCAGTGTCAATCTTGATTCCAAATTAAAGTTCTCCTTCTTCCAACAGCTGCCATAGCCTCGCCACCTGCAGGCTGATTTCTTCACCAAAGGGTAGGAACTGTACAGGAAGATAGGATGGGAGGGCAGTGCAGACAGAAGGAAGAGCCTAATCAAGGATGGGGGACAGAAAGTCACCTGCCCCGGTGGACACACAGCCAGCCACCCTGGCAGAGGTGAGCTCTAGGTATGGGAGTAGAACTTCAGAAGCTGCCCGAAATGCAGCTACAGACAACTGGAATTTTGCAAAGCACTGCCTGCACAAGTGTGTCGTCCCGTGAGCTTTTGCAAGCAGTGTTTTGAAAGTTAAATACGGGTAAATTCAAACTTTCCCTTTGCCATTTAGCCCCTGGGTGATCCTGTGCGAACTGCTTAAGCGAAATCAGTTTCCTGTGCTCTGTAAAATGATGTTCTCTTAACTTACGAGGGTGAAATGGGACAATGTATGAAGAGAACTAGGCACTGTACCCAAGGCGTAGGAAGGGCTCCCCAAACGCTATCTGCTGCTCCGGTCCGCCTGGGTGACTCCGCACACTGCCGGCCTGAGCTCACGCCCCCTGGTGATCACGAACGGGAAGTAATCGCGCCATCCTCAATTCCTGCTAAACAGTTCAGGCCATCTGTCGCCATCCACGCTCCCGGAACCACTCCCGTCCCAGAATAGTGATGTCAGCGGGTTCAATTCAGACCCAAAGTGGGCTCAGAAGAGGAGACACTGAAGGAAGTGCTTAGAAAAGACACGGAGACTCAGAGACAAGTGAAAACTGGGGTGGGCAGGCCCCTTCCGGAGGGCCCCGACTTTAATAAAGTCATCTTGGAATCTTCATAAGTTGGTTGGTTGGGGGCAGCGTCAGCAGCTTTCCTTTGTGATCTCCTGGCTGATCTGCACACACACCACACAAGCATCAGGAGTGTGGGCTCGGCCAGTGACCCCCGGAATAGTAACGTTATCATGGTTCTATTCCTTGTTTCCCTTCAAAAGTTGCTTATACCGGCTTTGGTTTGAAGAAAGTGGTCGTTTGTTTCTGCACCCCAAATCAAGGGGCTCTCAGCCCACCCGGAGCTCCAGCTGCAGTAAGAGAGCTTCCCTGGCCAAGGAAAGTCCCTCCTGACTCTCTTGTCTGCTGGTTGGCGCTGGTCTGGGTACATCTCTTATCAGTGGTCTGCTGAAAGAAGCAAGAAGTTTTCATTAGAAACCCACATTCTAGGGGCTGGGGATTTAGCTCAGCAGCAAAGCGCCTGCCTGGCAAGTGCAAGGTCGTGAGTTCGGTTCCCGGTACCAGAGAAAAACCAAAAAAAAAAAAAAAAGAAACCCACATTCTGAGTATTCCCTGCCGTTTCTCTTAATACCGTCACCGGCCACTGGGGGCCGCACACTCGGGTTCCTTTGCTCTTTCTATGCCCTTAGTTCTCTGATGGTCAGATCAAAGGTGGTCACTTATTTGGGTGCAAAGGAAAAGAGGATTTATTCAAAGCTACCTCTGACCTGTTTGCCTTGGATTACCAATTCACTGTGTAAGGTGTGCAGGGCTCTTGTACAGCAAGGAAAGAGGGGAGGGTACAGGGAATCGGACCTTACCCATCTATCTCCGGGCTTGCTTCCTCACTCCCAGACATCTTCCTCCCTTCCCTGCAGACCCTGGCCTTCCCTGGACCCTGGATCTGGGTATCCGTGTCTGTATATTCTGACCATTCATCTGGGCTGAAGTGATATAGGGTGGCTGTTACACCCTGGGCCTGAGGAGGTTTTGGGAATCTGCTTGTCTCCAAAGGGGGGAAAAAATTCTATTCTCAAAATTCTGGATACAATACTACAGCCTCCCTCAGCTTGCAATCTGTATCTGAAATTATTGCACATAATAACGTGAGCAAACATTTCTCCCCTGCACAAGAGTCACCAGCTCTCCAGCCTGCAGTGATTGTCCTCTCCTTGTCTGAAGCCCTGCCTGCTGCTCACCTCACTTATAGGGACCAAATTCTGTGTCAGGAACAAATAACAGGATCCACTGTGGCTAGGTTAAGGAGTAAAAAACACTAATGTTTATGCAGTCTTGGGGAAAGCAAGAGAAGGAGCCACGGAGCCAAGCTTCAAGAACCACCTTGAACTCATAGCCAGAGAACTGACCCAAGGGAGGAGTCGGCCTTGCTGCATCTGACTGTGAATTTATTACACTTGCCAGTGTCACCAGCCAACGCTGACATCCCGTCTGCTTCATCATGTCAACCTGGCCGCCAGGAAGCCACTGGCACTGCCACAACCACCACCAAAGTTAGTCGCTCATGCCACTACCCCTCTCTGGAAAGATGGACATGCCAAGCACTTCCTGTCTGGGCACCTCACTCCCAAGTACCTGACTGAAGAAGCTGAGGTCAGAGGCCAGGGCCCCAGCTGCAAGGGAAGTCGGGAAATTGAGTCCTGACATGTAGTCTGGGATAAAAACAGGGATTTTCACAAATATTAAAGAGGACTTTCAAGGACAATGATAAACTGGGTCTATGACAGACACCTGCTACAACCACCAAGATAGTCTAAAGTGAAAAAAAGCAAAATGCAGGATAACATATTTGTTTACGAAGCAAAACTCATCTCCATGCAGAAACCATCCCTGGGAGGTCCCAGAAAAACAGGTAACCATCATCTCCAGGGAAGGGAGCTCTGTAATCAAGGGTGGGAGGAAGACTTAATTATCACCGTGTCCTCCTTTGCATCTTTTGATTAAGAGGCACTAAGTAAGAGAGCAGGGGAGAAGAAAAGGGGAGAGGTAGCCGAACCACGTTCTTGGTCTGTCGTTCTTGGAGGTGGCTCCAGCCAGTGAAGGCTTTCTTCCTCCTCTTTGTTCTTCCTGGCTGTCTGCAGACACATCGGGACTCGCCCTTTCCGCCCAGCTAAGGAGAGCATTCTAGAACTTGCCTGGGCGTAGCAAGTACTCGTTACCATCTAGCTGGAAAGGTGATTGTATCTGTAATCAGCACACGCTGGTTGTTCGCATGGAGCCAAAGGAGGCCCAAAACAGCCCCCACTTTGTGAGTCCCAAGGACTCAGCGGAAATAAGGTTATTTCGAGCGTCTGTTGCCATCCCCGCTGAGTGGCCAGGCTTGAAGCAGTGGATAAGCTAGGAGGCTGCGGAGAAACTCACCCTGGGTGACATCCTGTTCATTTTTTTCCTGTACAGCCATCGGTCAGGAAAGAAACTGCACGCCTCACCCCTCGTCCCCTTCAGCAGCTTTCTCATTCCAGCTAAATTATAGGATGGAGATTTAGAATTTCCTGAACTTGGAAGGCTCATCTAGTGCTAGGAGAAGAACGCAGATTGTGTTTAACAGGAGAAATGTAGCTGGCAGTTTATTTGTATTAATATATGGTTGCTACCTATAATATGTATTCGTGGTGGAGAACTGGCATGTACACGCGCTGCATCTTAACCCTTGTTACTTCCCTTCTCTGCCCTTCCTCCTGTCTTCCCCCATTCCCAGGTCCCCGCCTCATCTCCACAAAGTCTATCTCCTTGTTTCCTATCATCTTTCTCTTATTTTCTTTTTTAGATTTTTTTTAGATTCTGAGTCTCTCATATAAGAGAAACCGTAAGATACTGAACCTGTGTCCGATTTATTTCAGTTAGCAGTATGGACTCAAGGTGCATCCATTGTCCTACAAATAACTCAAATGTATCCTTCTCTATGGCTGAGTAATAGTCCGTTAGATATTTATACATATTTATGACATTTTCTCTATGTGTTCATCTGTTGACGAGCACATAGGCTGCTTCCATAATTCAGCTATTACAGATTGGGCTGCTATGAACGTGAGTATGTATGTATCACTGTACTATGGTGTCAGTGGTCCTCAATTTCCCTTTTGTCCTCAATGACTATGGAATATGACCATGTTTCTCATCCAGTTCGATCTACTCTTATCCTACGTGGTAAGACAGGCTCACTTTCTTTTTTGAAGATACTATCAAGTCAGTTTATCAGTATATGGATAGCTGGTAATGGTATTATTTCAATATTTGCCCCATAACCATGGAAGATTTTGTGGTTGGGAGATATAGCTCCTCTTTATATTCACCCCAGCCTGTCTTCTCTTATTTCTTCACATCTTGCAACTGGGAGATAAACTGTGCCTAGTTCATCTATATTTTTTCAGTAAGTACAAGATCTAGTTTTGTGCCTGGCTAGCACAGTGGCTGAATGAATACTTAAGCTAAATTTGCTACATTAAGTTATAGGCTCACTGGGGCTGGGGATTTAGCTCAGCGGCAAAGCGCCTGCCTGGCAAGCACAAGGTCATGAGTTCGGTTCCCGGTACCGGAGAACAACCAAAAAAATAAATTACAGGCTCAGCATGGTGCCTCTGATATTTCCTAAAAGAGAGAAAGTGTTCCTTCTACCCATTTTATAGATGAGGAAATTATCATTTCCATTTTTCTACTGTCACCAGGGAGCCCAGCCCCAGTGCTGTGAAGACCTGATCCCTCACTGGGGTCCTCCATTCTTTGGCCTTTGATGAAAGACTTCAGTCAAGCTGCACAGGTGGCTATGCAGAAGTTCAGGGAGAGTTTATTGTAAAGCAAATACACAGAGTGGTGCACCCTCAAGGAAGAAGGCAGGCATGCCCCAGAGCACCTGCGTGGAGTGAAGCTTAGCTCTTTTTCTGCTTGCTCCAGACTTACTCCTGGAAAACTATGCTGGTTATCGCTGTTTTATTTACCTGATGTATACACTTATTGACATTTTTCTTTGAGGTTACTTTGGAATGTCAATATCTAAAAAATGTCTTTCTGTTCTTTTCACACGGTCTGTGTTCCCTGAGGGGGCTTAGTTGAGAAACTCAGGAGGGAAATTGTGAAAGAAAAAGTTCTAATCTAAATCAAGTCTCAGCACAAGGAGGGAGGGTCTTTTAAAGAATGTGGCCCAGGCAGGGTGTGGTGGTGCACACCTGTAATCCCAGCACTTGGGAGGCTGAGGCAGGAGGATCACTGTGAGTTCGGGGCCAGCCTGGGCTACAGAGTGAGTACAAGGCCAGCCTAAACTACAAATTCTGAAAAAAAAAAACAAAGACAAAACAAAACAAAAACTTGCCCTTTCTGACCCCCAGGAGCAAAGGCCATGTACCCAAGGATGCCATCAACCTTGTTTGAAAATAAACAGCCAGGTGGCCTGGTATGCGTGCAGTGTGTAACCTTACCATGTCCTTTGTGCTGTGCAGGATTGCTTTGGGCCTGAGACCTAACTAATGACTCGAAATGCATCACACACGAGTAGTAAAATGACGCTGCCGGTTCCATTTAGCTGTACCTGGCAGAGCGCGCTACTTGGCCGCCCCTTGCTCGTTAATGTTTACCTGCCCAACACAACCTGGGGCCCAGCTCCACCCCCACAAGTAGCAAACAGTCCTCAGCCCTCCCCCAGGGAAGGAAGGAGGCGTGGAGCGGTTGTGCAAATCGCCCGAGGTCGCCCGCCCTGCTTGGGTGGCCCCGCTCTCGGGAAACAGGTCCAATAGGAAGGTGACCCGCAGACCCGGCGGGAACCCTGAGGTGAGCCACCGCGGACGCGGCCCAGACGCGGCCCAGCCTAGGGTGTCCCGGGGTCTTCCGTCCTTGCACCTCACCCTGCTGGGGATTCACATCCCGCTCTGACTCAGCGCTGAGTCGCCATGGTCTCCCCCACCCCGCTGCCAGCAGGTGCCCCGGGCTCTTCACAGCGGAGGCCGTGGTTCCAGCCGGGACGCAGCCTCGCAGCCTGCAGCCCCGGGGTCTGAGCAGTGACTGCGCCCCCGGCCAGGGGAAGTGGCGGGGCCTTAGTCACCTGGGCTCCTCCCAGGCTCGCCTGGGGACCCCCGAGAGAGCTGCGGGCGGCCTCAGGGACGCGATGGGAGGTCCTGGGAGGCCCGGGGGTGGGGGTGACCTGCGTCCCCGGCGCGCTCCCCGCCCTCCCGCCTCAGAGCTTCCTTCGGCCACCTCTGGCTCTTAAAAACTGCAGGCTGCGCCGCCTCCTCCCCGAGGGAGCAAGATCCAGCAGGCCGGGCCGGGCGTGCCCTCGCCTGCCCGCCGCGCCGCGCGGGCCTCGCAGTGTCGCTGCGGC
>NW_004955415.1:16480212-16482446 GCF_000276665.1 Chinchilla lanigera | reverse complement strand
CGCCTGGGCGGCCCCCGCCGGGGTCTCGGCCGCAAGCGTGCACGTGCGCGGCCCAGGCCGGGCGCAGCAGGCCGGGACAGGAGGTGGGTGCTCGCGGGCTGGGGTGGGGAGCCCGGGAGGGGCACTGTACGGGCCAGAGCCCCCTGTCCCCTTGCTTGCCGCAGCCCTTTGGAGCTCGAGGTGGTCGAACTAGAAATGATTTCCTGGTTTGCGCATCGGGCCACGCGGGCAGACTTTCCGTGCAGCCGCCGGCGCTGCCTTGCCTGGGGCAGGGACAGGTTTCTGTCCACCCTGCTCTGCAGCACGGTGGACAGACCGCGCCTGGCGGAAGACGGACCCGGTGGACCCCGGCCACCGAGCACCTCCTCTCCGCAGGGCGAGGCGGTCGGGGCTGCTTCCCCCACCCCGTCTTGCCTCTGACCTCCCGGGATTCTCGCTGCGCGCTCGCTTCGGTCTCCTCGGTTGGACGCGCTTCCCCCGCTGGAGCTGGCTCTGCCCTGCAAGCCGCAGCTTGCTGCCCGCCAGGAGCGCGTTCGGAAAGCGAACGAGGTGCAGAACCCTAGGAAGGGAAGGGGCAAGCAGAGTGCCCAGTTTTAGGCGAGTTTTCCATGCAAAGGACTCTCAGTCCCCGGCCCGTGAGACGAGTGTCCGGTCCCGCAGGTTAGCAGACCTCCCGTCCGATCGCCTGGGAAACAAGCACCTTAAAGGAAGGTCATTTGCTTTAGGTACAAAACATTTTTAAAACGAAACCTTAGACTGTAACATTTTAGAAATTGTAAGGCTCTCACAAACGGTCCGGTGCAGAGTTCCGGGCTGGATTCTTTTTTTTTTTTTTTTTTTTTTAATTTTTGTCTTTTTGAGACAGGGTCTCGCTGTGCAGTTCAGGCCGGCCGTGAGCTCACTTTGTAGCTGGTATCGAACTCGCAACGATACTCCTGCTTCAGCCTTCCGAGTGCTGGGATTACAGGCGTGTGCCGTGACGCCCGGCCCGAGCTGGATTCTGAAGGGCATCTCTACTGTGCCCGCGCTGGGATAGGTTGTGTGGTTAGAGGTGCCTAGCAAAGGCCTCGGGGAGTTTAGCGCGGGAGGATTTAAAGTCTTTCCTGTTAATTCCCGAAGACCAGGCCCGGTGTGCTGAATAAGAATAAGGTTTTGGGGTGAGAAAGTCTTGGGTTCCTGTCTGGGCTCCAGGTCTCACCCTTGACTTCAGAGCTCAGAGCTGGATTCCTCATTCTGAAGGGGAATTCCTGGGAGCAGGAAGGAGCCGGCGGAAAGAGCGCGGGTGATGCAGATCGAATCACTAGAAAATGATACCGCGGGCTGTGGCGGCAGAGGCCGGCGGGCAGACCCCGTAATCACTCCTGGCCTCACCCAAAGGGGCAGCGAGACAGTAAGAGGCAGATGAGGCGCGTCCTTGGGATCATTCTGGTTACAAAACCACTGGTACGACTTACTCCTGCACTCCTGAATTTGACTCAAACGTACTAAATGTGCCCTAGACCTGCTCGGATTTGCAATAGGCAGTCTATGGATTTGCAATATTAGCTTATCGGTTGAGTGTGTTTTGAGGTTCTCTTCTTGCTTGTGAAAGTGCCATTTGAAGTGAACACACCCCTGGTGCTTAGCTGTTGCTGACTGTAAAAATAACGTTCCTCAGATGCCATCGTAGTCCGCGGCCTGACGCTGATCTGGGAGGCTGAAGGGAGAAGCTGGGTCCTGGAGTTAATGTTTCACTTGGCAGTTGTAGCTCAGGGTGTTAGCGGGCCGGTGGCACCCACGCTGGTTAGCGACTGGCGGCACTGGCCCCCCGCCCGGCCGGCCGCTGAGGGATCCGCCTGGCATGAGCCCGGCAGCGGGAGCGACCCTGCCTGCCTCCCCTGTGGGCGTCGCTGCTTCTCAGTGCTGGCCTGAGGAAAACAGCACTTCTCAGGAGCTACTGCTGCAGAATAAAGTGGGGAAAAATGATGATTTTAGTCATTTGAGTGGCTTTTGTTGTAAATCTTTCAAGCAGCCCTCAGTGGTAGTAGCATTTGTTTGTTTCAAAGAGAGAGGTGGCAATCTCAATTTTGTTCAAATTCTGCCAGTTTTGGATTCCCATACTCCTACTGCCCTCTGAAACATTTCGGTTTTGATATGAGTACTTTTTCCCCCTGGCTCCCCCAGTGAAGGGAAAAGGGCAGGTGTGAAATTCCCATCCCACTTGCACTTTGTTTTACATATATACATATATAGAT
>NW_004955415.1:16472743-16478757 GCF_000276665.1 Chinchilla lanigera | reverse complement strand
ACAGGCGTGCACCACCACACCTGGCTGGCATTCTTGTTTAAAATCAAGTTTTTTAAAGGATAATTTTCATACAACAAAATGCAGTGAATGTGTATGCATGAAAATCTGTGCATTTGACTGTATATAAATTATACTTCAATGAAAGTTGATTTTTTAAAAAAAAATCTGTGGAAGATTGCCGTGGTTTACTGCCCTTATAAGACATTTTGTCTTTACAGTTAAGATGCTGAATTTAATGTCTGGGCACCAGAAACCCTGCAGAGTTTTTGAAGAAGAGGCTCTAAGGAAAAGCAAAAACAAAAACTGTCCTGCTCTGCAGGGTCGGCTGGCGCATCCCCCTCCTCCTTCCATCTGATCTGGGGCTGCCTCTTCTGCCGCAGACTCCGCCTGCACCACAATGCTCTCCGGTGACTTCGCGGCTGCGTCCTGGGAGCTCGTGGTCCGAGTTGACCACCCAACCACGGAGGAGCAAAGGGACGTCACACTGAGGGTGTCCGGGGACCTGCACGTGGGCGGCGTGATGCTCAAACTGGTGGAAGAGATCAGTAAGTTGTCTTTTCCTGGTGGTTCCCCTGCATCCCTGATTCCTGGCTGATCCCGCCCCCCTGATCACAGGATTCTCTGGTCATCCATCTCCCCGTGCCCAGAAAGCAGGCACCTCCTCTTTAACCCCCGTCTCTCCCAGGAGGAGGAAGAGAAGAAAGAGGGGGGGGGGGCCTGCAGGAGCATCAGGCTAAGCCCCAGCCACCTCTGTACAGCTTGGGGCCATTGCAAGCTCCCCAGGAGGCATCAGCTGTATGTCCACAAGGACAGAGCCCATTGCACCTGTGACATCTCAGGTGACGGCATTAGACTAAAGTGCTGATTCTCTACTAACACCTGGTTCCTTCGTGATTTGTTGGCTTGGCTCTAAGGTGGCCATTCACGCTTACCCACCACGGCTGCTGTTCCTGATACAGGAAGAGGAGCAGACTTCACAGCAGATGACAGTGCGTCAATGCTATTGGACCTAGAATATAATAACTGTCTGTTTTCTTTGTGCTTATGCTACCTTTTAAAGCCTTTTGTGCTGGTTTCTCATTTACACTCATGAGATAAAGTCTTTTTTAGCTAAGTCTCAGCTGAAATATAAAATACTTAGGCAAAGTGCCCTTCTAAGGGCATATGTAACTGATTGTCAGTCATGTAACACGGATCAAGCGATAGACCATCACCTGTTCCCCCACCCAACCCCCTTACTTGACCTCTCCCAGTCACCACTGCACAGGTAATCACTGTCCTCCTTGCTAATACTGGGAATAATTTTGCTTGCTTTTGAACTGCATATAAAAGGAATTATATGAAATACACTCGCACAGATCTTCTTTCACTCTGTGTCTGATTCATCCACATTGTTGCAGATAGTGTTAATTCATATTTTCATTGTTGTATAATAATCCATTGTGTGACTCTACCACAGTTTCCTTGTTTACCTTGTTTTGTTTTTTGAGGCAAGGTCTTGCTATGTAGTTCAGGCTGGTCTTGAACTCACTATGTAACCCAGGCTAGACTTCAATTCACAGTAACACTCCTGCCTCAGCTTCCTGAGTGCTGGGATTATAAGCAAGCACCACGGTACCTGTGTCTTAGTTACTTTTCTCTTTGGTTGGCTGAAATACTTGACACTCAAAGTTAAAGGAGGAAAGGTTTATTTCAGCTCACAGTTTGTAGAAGTCTCAGTCCACAGTTGAGTGTCTCCGAGGTAGAGGGCAGCACAGAGGAGAAAGAGTTCATGGCAGAGCAGGCAGGAGACAGGGAGGCAGCATGCAGCAGCCACCAGCCTGCCTTTCCCTTTTCTCCCATCCAAGCTACCACCCCGAACTATGCTAATTCTAGTCAGCTGGCTAACTTAGCACCTCATCCTTCATCCCAGCATCGCACATGTATATCCAGCCAGCAAGGCAAAGCCCCGCCTATGAGCGCCTGAGGCTTTGGGGACATCTGGACACAAGCTGTAACAACCCCTTCTGACTGCTTCAGAACCTGGGGATGTGATGGTGCTGCTGGAAGTGGGTGGCTGTGAAGTGAAAGGCCAGCTTCCCTTAGCTCAGGCCCTTCCCAGGGCTGCGAGCACTCCCTAGTGATCCAGAGATGACAGAGTACATTCCTGTAAGAGGGATGAGACTGCACACCCATGACACAGTGGTTTCTGGACAAAGAGCTTCAGCATTTGTCCTGAGCAGCAAGTTCAGGCTTTTTCCTTCCACACATTTAAATGGAGGTGGAGACGGAGGTGGAGTTCCAAGGTTTTCTCCCTGCCCCACCTGGGAGACTGGAGAGAAGCCAAGGACTCCTGTGCTCTGGACTGTAAAGCGGTGCCGGGCTAAAGCTCAGGGACTGGTTTCCGGCCTCGCACATAGCAGTGGACTCGGGCACCCGCAGCCTTCACTCGCTCAGTTCTCGTTTCACCCAGCTGTGTTTCCAATATTTGCAGACGTGGCCCAGGACTGGTCTGATTTCGCTCTGTGGTGGGAGCAGAAGCGTTGCTGGCTCCTGAAAACCCACTGGACCCTGGACAAGTATGGGGTGCAAGCCGACGCCAGGCTCCTCTTCACCCCGCAGCACAAGATGCTACGCCTTCGCCTGCCCAACCTGAAGACCGTGCGGCTGCGCGTCAGCTTCTCGGCCGTGGTGTTCCGAGCTGTGGGCGACATCTGCAGGGCCCTGAGTGAGTATTGCCTTTAGACCTACACAGAACCACAGAGGGACGCTGCTTCGCTCCCCTCGCCAGGACCTGCAAGTCCAGCCCGGGCCCCGCAGCCCTGCTTGGGTTAAACCATTGCCACCCTCTCACCCAGCTAGGAGCAGTTTCAAAAGACATTTGTAAACAGAAAGGCAAACCTTTAGGGTTGCCCCAAAATTCATGTCCTCAAGCTATATGCAAATCATTGCTGTTAAGGTGTGTGGGGGGGACCGCTCTATTAAATCCTTCATCTCATGGGTAGAAGCCAAATTCTTTACGGATTGGTGTCCCAAAGTAGAACAGAGAGACAACCCTGACCCTTTCTTCTTTATGATATTCCGTAAAGGGAGGGAACCCAGTGCAGTGACGGTCTTGATGTTTTATTTCATTTTGTGGAACTGGGATTGAAGCCAGGGTGCTCTGCCTTCGAGCTACACCCACTGCCTTTTTAAATTTTTATTTTGAGATGGGGTTTTGCTAGCTTTCCCTGGTTGGTCTCCAACTTGAGGTCCTCCTGCCTCAGCCATCCAAGTAGCTGGAATTACAAGTGTATGCCACTGGACTGGACTGAAAGTTAATATTTTATATTTTTTGGAAGATACCAAGGCCCAAAGTGAGCATCTGAACACAGAATAGATACTGTATCTATAGTGAGTAATCTTATCTCATGTGTTAAATTATAAACCACTTCATTCACTCATTTACAAGTATTTACTGAGCACCTACTAAGTGGCACGTAATGTGCCAAGTGCTGGGGAGACATTAGTGACTAAGATCACTAGGCTTCCCTCCCTTGGAGCTTACATTCTAGCAGGCACTTCCAATTTGCTGTCACGTGTGGGAAGCACTGTCTGATTTAATCACTTATTTTGTTTTCAAGTTCTCATTAGACGATAATGGAAAACAAAGCATGATCGTGTGTGTCCAGGACCAAGGGGCGGTGATGCTCTGTAATGGAAGGAAGGGTCTGGTCAGTGGTCACTGTGGTCATCAGACAGCTCGTGTGTGCCAGGCACTTGCTAGGACAGAGGGACGCAGCCCTCCCGGAAGTGCTGTCTGCCCCGGCCCTATTTCATACCGTCCCGACCCTCACTGCTGATGCTGTCTGTCTTTTCTCTTTCTAAATCCTGTATTCTCTTCTTACTCATTACGCGTACTGGTTATTGTCTGTCTCTGCCTGCGGAGGCCAAGAACTTGAGGTTTCTAAATAAACAGCAGCGTCAGATGTCCTCTCCCTGCTTGTTCTTTATGGCAGTCTAATGGCTCCACCTGGCTTTTTTTTTTTTTTTTTAATCCTGAGACAGGGTCTTGCTTTATTATTCAGGCTGGCTTCAAACTCATGGTGATTCTCCTACCTCAACCTCCCAAATTCTGGGCTTGCAGGCATGCGCCACCATACCTGGCTCCACTTGGAATTTCTTTTTTTTTTTTTTTTTTGTCTTTTTGAGACAGGGTCTCACTATGCAGTTCAGGCTGGAATTGAGCTCATTTTGTAGCCCAGGCTGCTGTCAAACTCACAATGATCCTCCTGCCTCAGCCTCCCAAGTGCTGGGGTCGCAGGCATGCGCCACCACACCCGGCTCCACTTGGAATTTCTAACAGGGGTTTTTACATCGGATCAGTTGAGTTAAAGCACACTTAGCAGTTGCCTTAGTCACTTTCTGATCACGGAGACTCGGCGTGAAGGTTGTTGGAAGGTGAAACTGGGAACATCGGGCCACCGTTAAAGAGTATCACTAGGGCTGGGAGTACAGCGGCACGAGCACCTGCCTGGCAAGCGCGAGGTCCTGAGTTCGGTTTCCAGTACCAAAAAAAAAGTATCACCAACCAGGTGACACCATGAGCAAGTGGAGACCTCTAAGAGAGAACGTAGATCCAGCCTCCGGGCTGCGCGAGGCCCGGCTCAGCCACCAGAGGGAGCCCGCAGGCGGAGAGACTCAGGTCCTGGAGGCTCCCGGAAGTCACACGCGGAGATGGGGAGGGCCGCGAAGGGCAGGCGTGAGGACGTCACCCCGAAGAGAGCGGGGTGAGGTGTGGGAGAGCTGCTGTCAGCCCCGTGTCCACAGGGAGAGGGAGGCTGGTTTTAAGAAATGGAGAAAGGAAAGAGGGAGAAAGAAGGGACGGAGAGGGGGCTAGCAGTTGTGCTAGACTGAACCTCCCTCCCTCTATCCCCCGCATCTGCTTCTGTCTCTTCAAAAGGGACGCGGTGTAGTTTTACCTCCCAGGAACTTCCCGAGGCTTCCTTCCCATCAAACGCACGAAATGCCTCTCTCCGAAGGAATTTTCTTTTTCCTCTACAGTTTTCCTTTCTTACTCCCATTTGGTGCTTTATTGTTAGATATTAGAAGATCGGAAGAACTTTCCTTGTTAAAGCCTTCTGGTGACTGTTTTAAGAAGAAAAAGAAGAAAGACAAAAATAATAAGGAGCCTGTTATTGAAGATATTCTGAACCTAGAGAGCTCCCCGACAAGCTCGGGTTCCCCGGGTAAGAGCTGTTCTTTTAATTTGGAAGCGTAGACTAAAACCTAAGGGGGAAATCCCTCTCTCTCTTTCTCTCTCTCTCTCACACACACACAAATGAGAAATAAAATTGCAGAATTGATGAGATGTCTAGTTAATATTAGAAAGACGGAAATTTATTTCAGCCTTTTTCTCAATAGATATACTTAATAACTCATTATAATTGCATATCTTAGCCGGGTGTGGTGGCGCACGCCTGTAATCCCAGCACTCTGGAAGCTGAGGCAGAAGGATCGTTGTGAGTTCGAGACCAGCCTGGGCTACAAAGTGAGCTCAAGGCCAGCCTGAACTGCATAGCAAGAAAAAGAAAAAAAGAAAAAAAAAGCATATCTTATGTTGCTGGTGAATGCAGAATCTTAGTGCACCTTTCCATGGGGTGAGAATAAAGGAGTGATGGACAGATGAGCTGGATAGCTTAGAATGCTTTGATTCTGTCTCCGTGCCATTCTCTCTCGAGTTCAGCTGATGTGGGCATGTTAAGGGAGGGTGGTAAGGGTTCTGAAGAGGTGTCATCCCTTTCTTTTTAGTCCGCAGTAACCAAGTCTAGCTTGTGTGCCACCTTGACGGCTTTCTTGCATAGGATATTCCAATGCAAAGAATAAGAGCCATTTGTGCTGTGTGCAAGCCTAAGCCGGTGGTCAAGTTGTTGGCTTCTTAAAATTGGCAAGTACTGCCACTTCTTCAAGGGACTATGACATACTGAACAGTTTCGTTCTGTGAGGGTTCAGTTTTTTAATAGTGTCAAGACTTCTGCTAAAATAAGAGAACTTCC
>NW_004955415.1:16470840-16472435 GCF_000276665.1 Chinchilla lanigera | reverse complement strand
AAGCCTTTATATCTTTGAGTTCCTAGGAGCTGAATGTACAGACCTTTCCCTGTATTTAATGAATCTCCCTACCCTCACAATTGCTATAATTACTCTGTGATAAATGGCATGAACACTTAGGCAAATTTCACTAGAGTGTGCGGAGCTCCTTTCTCTGAGTCTGGTGGTAGAGCACGTCTCCCTTGCCTTGCAGGAAGTGCTGGCTTATACAGCAAGACCATGACTCCCACATACGACCCCATCACCGGAACACCAGTGTCGTCCACCGTGACGTGGTTCAGTGACAGTCCCTTGACCGGACAAAGCTGCAGTGTCCTCGCCTTCAGCCAGCCTCCCCAGTCCCCAGAAGCGCTGGCTGATATGTTCCAGCCCCGGTCCTTGCTGGATAAAGCCAAGCTCAACGCAGGGTAAGCAAGGGGCTCCGTGGGGCTTCTCTCTGGACTTCTCCCTAGCAAGAGAGGTCGCAGAGAAGATGGGGCATGTTTAATTTTTAAGTTGAGAGGCCTGGGAACTGGGCTTCTTTAGCAAAATCCAGTGCTGACCTTAGCAGCAAGAAGGGTCACTTCCGTCCCTTTAAAGGTGTGACAGAATGTGTGCGTTGGGAGAACTCGGTGGCTTACCACGGGTGAACGTAATGCTCTGCTGCGGCAGGTGTGCAAAGTGTATTTTGTAGGGTACGGCGCAATTTATCAGAGGCAGGTCCCTGTGAGCCCTTCAGCATAATCCCAAGTGGTCCAGCCGGTTTGAGCTCTCATAAGACTCCTTGCCAAGAATGAGCAAGCCCTGGACCTCGTGTTTTCGAAATGGCCTCAGAAAGTCACCCAAACTACTTCCCAAGCCTTGCTTGTTATCTATCCACTGAAGTCCACCTTGTCACGAGCGTTCGGCTGTCTGGCAGAGATGTCTGTGTCCGCACTGCGCCCCCTCTTCCTGTCACTGCCCGGCCCCCTACGCCTGCCCCTTTGCCGTCTCTGCTGCTCATTCTCTCCTTGTCCCTTAAGGCCCAGCCATGGGCCTCTCTCTCCATCTCAAGTGTCACCAGAGCCCGTCACTTCCCAGCAGTTCTGGGCCAGCCCTTGGCTCGTCCCAGGTCACCAGGCTTCTTTGTCACGAGGTGGAGCTGCCCCAGGGCCTGTCAGCTCCTAGGATATCCGTGCACGAGGCCTAAGAGAATGAACCAGAATGAACCGCCAGGCCTCAGTCTTAACCTTCACTCCTCACCGTGACCTAGTTTTTATCTTCTGGCTCTAAAATGTCACTGCCCTAGTCACATGTGACTATCTACATTTAAACTCGGGACTTCATTGAAATTAAAATGTGGCAGTAACCACATGTAAATACCTGACAATTACGGGCAGCTGGAGGCCAAGACATTGGGCCGCACAAGTCTGAAGGTGTCTCTCACAGCAGAAATTTGGTCTGGGCTGAGCCACCTGGTACAGAGGAGAGGCCCTGAAGGAATTCGGGGCACAGATCATCTAAGCCTCAGCACCTTCTAGAAAACTGAGATGAAAAGAGAGGCCCTGGCTCCTTCAGCACCTTACTTCACAGTGTTGATAATAATTTATATCCGTGGTACCTTGGTTCACAAACCT
>NW_004955415.1:16460817-16470598 GCF_000276665.1 Chinchilla lanigera | reverse complement strand
ATACAAAATGAAACCTTGCTTTCCTCGGTAAATACGTAAATAGAAGCTCTCGTGTGCTTACTGGTTTGCGGGTGACAGTGCTCACTCTGCCTTTGCTCAAGGATACCGTGTACAAATATATGTCTGTTTATAAACAATATAAACATACATAGAACTGTGTGTGTGACTGACTGGCTTTAACCCCGGCTGCTGTTTTCCAGCTGGCTGGATTCCTCCCGCTCCCTCATGGAACAAGGCATCCAAGAGGATGAGCAGCTGCTGCTACGATTCAAATACTACAGTTTCTTTGACTTGAATCCTAAAGTAAGCCTCTTCCCTTTTCTTTACCCCTCTCTCTTTTGTCCTGTGAAATGCAAAATTGAGTCACTGTGTTACCAAATTAGGATCTTCCTGCCGGTGTAGTCTCTAGGCTCTGCAGGGCGAGGCTGACACACCCTGGTCCCAGTCACCCGCCCTGAGCTGCTAGGAAGCTCCAGGGGGCCTCTGCCCTGCCCCAGGGTGCGCTGCTGCCTGCATTCACAGGAAGAAGGGACAGACTGAGGGGCTCAGGAGTTATCAGGCAGGGGGATCAGGGCAAGTTCGCATGAAGTCCCCAGCTAGTCACCAGCTCAGTTTTCGACACACACCGACCACTTGCAGTTTTGTTTTTTTTGTGTGTGTCTTTTTGTGACAGGATCTCATTATGCAGTTCAGGCTGACCTTGAGCTCACTTTGTAGCCCAGGCTGGCCTCGAACTTCAACAATCCTCCTGCTTCAGCCTCCCAAGTGCTGGGATTACAGGCGTGCGCCACCACACCCGGCAACCATCTGGAGTTTATTGGGACGATGAATGACGGTAGATAAATGCTGTGAGCTTTGGCCTTTTTCTCGGAGCTGTTCTGCAGAGCTGCACATCTGCAGCAAAATGGCCTGGGGTAGACAACATAAAGCTGGAAGGTCCTTAGGGTGCCCAGGGTGACCAGGGGACATTTTTACTTTTGGGCTGTTATGAATAATACTGCTGTGAACATTCACCTACAAGTTTGTTTTTTAAATTTTTTTATTGTAGCAAAGTATGCATACATACAACCCTTTGAGATCGTGACACTATTAAAGTAGTACTAGCCTTGAACTATCCTTGAACTCCTGCCTCAGCCTCCTAAGTGCTGGGATTACAGGCGTTGTACAACTATTATCACTACCCATTCCCAAAACCTTTTCATCATCCCAACCAGATATGGTTTGCTTGGAGCCAGGCGTGGTGGTGCACACCTGTAATCCCAACACTCAGGAGGCTGAGGCAAGAGAATCGTTGGGAGTTTGAGACCAGCCTGGGCTACAAAATGAGCTCAAGGTCAGCCTGAACTGCATAGCGAGACCCTGTTTCAAAAAAAAGAAATAGTTTGTTCATTAAATAGTAAATCCCCCTCTTCTCTTCCCTCCAGCTCCAGTAAATTCTATTCTACTTCCTGTCTGTGTGAATTGGCATATTCTAGGTAGTTCGTATAAGTGAAGTCACATAATGTTTGTCCTTTCATGTCTGATATATTTCACTTAGTAAAACAGCTTTAAGTGTCCATGTTGTGCCATGTACCAGAATTTTATTCCCACCAAGTGTGGTAGCACACGCCTGTAATCCCAGCACTTGGGAGGCTAAGGCAGGAGGACTGCTGTGAGTTCATGGCCAGCCTGAGCTACATAGTGAGTTGAAGGCCAGCCTGAACTGCATAGTGAAACCCTGTCTCAAAAAGACCAAAAAAAAAAAAAGAAGAAGAAGAAGAATTTTATTCCCTTTTAAGGCTAAATAGCATTCTGTCATGTGCATAGATATATCACCATATCATCCTTTTTTGTTTGTTTGTTTGTTTCTTCATTTTTGTTTCATTTGAGACAGGGTCTCACTATGTAGTTCAAGCTAGCCTTGAACTCACTATATAGCCCAGGCTGGCCTTGAACTCCTGCCTCAGCCTCCTGAGTGCTGGGATTATAGGCGTGCACCACCACACCCAGCTACATAGCACCTTTCATCTACTCAGCCACTGGTGGACATTGGGCTACTTCCACTCTTTGGCTATTGTAGGTAATGCTGCCGGGAACATTGCTGTGCCAGTGTCTGTTTGAATGCCTGATATCTATTTTCTTGAGTACACATCTAGGAGTGGAATTGCTGGATTGCCTTCCAAGTTTATCTTTCCAGAAACTGCTGATCACCTCTCTTCGGAGGTCCCACCATTTTACATCCAAAAGTGCACAAGCGTTCCATTTTCTACACCCTCACCACATTGGCTGTTAGTATCTCACTGGTTACATACATATTTTCGCATGGTGTGATGATCTGTTTTGTTTTGAAGTTTTTGTTCCCCAAATAACTAGGCATTTTCAACATTGCATCCGGTATGGAATTCTTTCTTTCCTTACGTATATGAAGAGTTACCTTTAATTAGATATAGGTCTCTTTCTAGATATTGCCTTATTGATACTTTGCCCACACTGTCCTGATACCATGCTATTTTAATTCCTGTAGCTTTATAATATGCTTTAATGTCTGTGAGGACTACTACTACCACCAACATTGTTCTTCTCCTTCAAAATTTTCTTGGCAGTTTTGAACACTATCTCTTCCATATTAACTTGAACATCAGCATGAAGTTCTGTGTAAAAATCTCCATCAGATTTTGCTTGAGATTACACTGCCTCCACAGATCAATTTGGGGTCCCTTCTTTTTATACTACCTATCATTTTTAAAGCATTTTTACTACCAAAGATGTGTGGTAAAGATAGGGAAAACAGTGGAGTCAAAGGTGGGTCAGTTTGACCCCTTGAAGAAACTGGAAAATATTCACAAAAAGAAAGGTCTGAATTCAGAAATAAAGCAAGATGGGGCAATAGACAGAGATGTTGCTTCCAGCTACGTGAATTAAGTTTAGAGCATCTCACTCACAGAAAATGGCCTCAGGTATTCCAGAAGTTTTGTACTGTAGAGTGTAAATATACCCCCATATACATGCACACACACACATGTGTTTCTTCCTCCAGTACGATGCTGTCAGAATAAACCAGCTCTACGAACAAGCCAGGTGGGCTGTGCTCTTGGAAGAAATTGACTGCACAGAGGAAGAAATGTTGATCTTCGCGGCACTCCAGGTATGGGATCTTTGGTGCCTTTTCTCTGCAAGCAGACACACCAAGTGCACCCCGCTTGAAGTGTCATATTCTTTGTGCTTTATTTTCCCTTTGATGAAAGAAATGGAACAGATATAAGTAAATTTAAATTTAAAATACTTGCAATTCATACTTGTGCACATGCTGTGGGAGGCATTCATCTTCCAAGTGTGATTTTTTTTTTTTTTTTCCCCTGCCAAGCCCAGTTGCTGATGGGGAGAGATTGAGTTTGAACCTGATCTTGCTGTGGACAGAGGGATGGGTCAGATTTAAATGCTGTTTTCCCTGTGCAGGTGGGCGGTCTCCTTTTGGGGCATGTTCCTTTTCCCAGGGGAACTGTCTTCAGAGAAGAACGAGTAGCCAAAGGATCTGTGTGTATTTGTAATTATTTCTGAAACCCACATTTTCACCTAGTATCACATCAGCAAGCTGTCACTGTCCAATGAAACCCAGGATTTTACCAACGAGTCTGAGGTTGACGAAGTGGAAGCCGCACTTTCTAATTTAGAGGTGACCCTCGAAGGTGGAAGAGCAGACAGCACTTTGGTACGGACTTTTCTGTTAACTCGGGCTGTGGCTTGTTCTGACCAATGAACAGAGGAACATTTTAAGTGAGAAATAAAATATTTCATCTGACTTTGAAAGAAACAGATATGCTCTTTATGTGATGAGCCTAAATTTAGCAAGAACTAACTAGCTATCCTCAGGCTACCTCTGCAAGGGACTCTTAAAATATTTTTTTCAGAACAGCTAATGATAACACCTTTTATATTGTATTTCTTCCTGGGAATCAGTTGTCTTGGGGTGAGGGAAGGAGTGCCGGGGGCTCCACTTCCTAGCATGAAACATGGGTCCCTGAGATCTGGATAGAACCACCCTGTCTGTTCAGGGGACAGCTGTGAGAGGAGAAGCGATGTTTTGCAGATACAGTCTTTATTATCTGTGTAGCTGATCGAAGCCAGTGGAAGTGAAGACCGTTTTCTAGAGTACTGTCCAACTTTTTTTTTTTTATGGCCGTACTGGGGATCAAACTCATGACCTTGCGCTTGCCAGGCCGTATTGGGGATCAAACTCATGACCTTGCTCTTAATGCCACTGAGCTATATCCCCAACCCTTTTGTCCAACATTTCTAAATCCTTTTAATTTCAGGGAAAAAAAACATTTTAAATCCTCCAAGAAAACATAAAGAAGGGGCTGGGGATATAGCTCAGTGGCACAGCACCTGCCTTACAAGCATGAGGTCATGAGCTTGATTCCCGGTACCACTAAAAAAATAATAAAGAAAACAATTGGCTTCTCAACTTTTGCTCCTTACCCTGCAGTGTAGGAGAATCTCCTTTGATTCCTTCACTGGATGCCATCCTTTTGTTTAACTTCGCCAGTCATGAGAGTGATTATGAACTTAATCATGTTGAATCAAAGAGGCAGACCCATTGTAACTGCACCTAAATAGTAGTGATGGATAAGAATGAGTCACTGTATTCCTAAGCATTTCGCTGATGTTCTCTTATCGTTAAATACCTTAAATAAGAAAGTGGTATCGTGCACAAGCAAATACTGGTACAAACTAAATGCAAAGATACTGCAGAAATGCAGAGCCCTATTTAAAGAGTTCTTTTTTGGTCTATTTTCACCGCTGAATAAGTAACAGGAAAATGATCCTTCTTAGAATAACTGAAAAAGTCCCTTCTCTCCCCATATTTTTATGTGGCTCTAAACAATAGGCTTCTCAGTTTGAAAACAGGCTCCAGCCTACACTGCAGAATGAACTTTGAACCAGGTTCCTCTTCAGAGTTCAGTCAGTGACCTAGCTATAGCCAGAGTTGCCTACTTGAATGTAAAACTTGCAAAAGATTTTGTTTGTATATATAAGTAATCATTTCTAATTCAAATTTTTACCTGAAATGGCAAGTACAGGAAATGCTGAGCAATTTTTAAACTTTCTTTTTTTAAATTTTTTGCTGGGGCTGGGGATTTAGCTCAGCGGCAAAGTGCCTGCCTGGCAAGCGCAAGGTCGTGAGTTTGGTTCTCGGTACCGGAGAAAAACAAACAAACAAAAAAAAAAAACAATTTTTTTGCTGTATGATGCATACAGCAAAAAATGAAAAAATATATATACACAGATGAACAAAAGGGAACTAAATTCGCACTCAAATCTCCACCCAAATCAAGACATAGAATTTTGCCAGCCATCCCTGCTGCTCCCCTTCCTGCTTCCAACCCTCCCTTACCCCAACCCTGCAATGACTGATGTGTTTTTGTTTTTGTGTTTTGAGACAGGGTCTTGCCATGTAGTTTAGGCTGGCCTGGAACTCACAGTGATCCTCCTGCCTCAGCCCCCAGAGTGCAGGGATCACAGGCATGCACCACCATGCTCTGCACAATGACTGACTTTTAAATTTTTTTTTTATTTGAATAATTTGGATTTAAATAACTACATGTGGCAATTGGCTACCATGTTGCATACCGCAGGTAAGAGTATCAGCGTCACCTGGGAGTTTCTTGTTTCTGAAATGTTGTATTTTTCCTTAGGAGGACATTACTGATATCCCTAAACTTTCGGATCATCTCAAATTATTTAGGTAAGTAACCTTTAAGGGGAAGGGGAGTTCCTCATAACAAAGCCTTGCAGGTAGAATCCAGGAGGGTGAATTTTTATATACACTGGGCAGGTTGGTGGTTGAAGGTTAGAACATGGGCCTTGGTGTCAGACAACAGGTTGAATCATAGCATCAGCACGCATACGAGCCGGGCAACCTTGAGTGGTGTTTTTAATAACTCTAAGCCTCACCTTTGTCATCTAATAAATGGGAATATACCTCTCCTGGATTTACTGGGAGGATGAGAAAAGATGATACTTGTGAAGCACTTAACATGGTTCCTGGCACCATAGTACGTGCTCACTAAACGGTGGTACAATCATGACCTCAATGAAGAATAATGATCATAACGCCAGACTGGAGTTCTCCAGAAGGGCCCACCTGGGAGGCTCGGGTCTCCAATGCCGTTAGATGGCCTTTTGGCAGTGTAAGAATTCGCTTGTCTCTAGAACTTCCAATCCTAGGAGAGTAATCACCATGTTAATCTACTTTTGCGTAAGTGCTGGTTGTTCTGACTGTAAAGAGGCTTTGGTTTGGCTTTGTTAACATGGAAAGAAGGGACAGCCGCCAGCCTTTGTGACGTCCTGTCCTCCTCGGTGCTGTGGGATGAAAAGAATAAGGGCCTTTGAAGTCCTATCGGTTACTTATTTCTTCACTTAACAGTTTGTTGACTTTTCTTAACAAACCAACACTTCCCAGGGGATTGCTTTTGATAATACAGGATGCAAAGCTTCTGAGACAGAACAGTGAGTCAGATGTAAATGGGAAACACAGATGCGGAGGAACAATGCTTGTCACTGGGTTTGTACAGGGATTTTAATGTGACCGCAGTGCAGAATCTCAGATACACTAATAGGGTCGCATAAACAGGTGAAACTCTAATTGGCTCGTATTGTTACTGAAAAGTAGTAACCACTTGAAGCCGTGACTATGCCTTTATAAAACACTCGTAATTGTTCCACAAAGAAACCTGGCTGTCAGAGTCTGCACAGAGCAAATCCAGCTCTTCATAAACCAAATCGTGGCATTGCCCTTCCAGTAAGGGTCTGAGATGTCTGCCTGAAGGAGGTGAGATGTGGGCATTAATCCCTGCTCAGTGGCCTTTGGTGCGACTATGAAAGTCTGTGAGGGAAGGAAGGAAGGTCAGAAGGGAGGGATGGAGGGAAAGAAAACTGAAGAGTAGAGCTCCCTGGGCTTTCCTGCTCCTCCTTTCCTCATCAGTATGAGAACCAGGATACATCCTTTGGTTTAATTTGTTTTTACAGTGAAGCTCTTTATTTTTTTCTAAATGAAACGTATGGAATCAGGGGCTGGGGATTTAGTTCAGTGGCACAGTGCCTGCCTGGCAAGTGCAAAGTCGTGAGTTCGATTCCTGGTACTGGAAAAAAAACAGGAGAAAAAAAAAAAAAAAAAAAACTATTGAGTCAACTATCTAAACAGTGGGCTTCGGTTTCTAGCAATGTGGCATCAGATCGGGCAGCCCTAATACTGCTGTAATAGTACCTGTGAGTGCTGCGTAAAAAGGAAAGAACTAGAATGTGGAATTGGTCACGAAGCAAAACAGAGAGTCCAGCTTTCAGGAAGCTAGTTCTACAAGTGCCATCTCAGCCTCACAGGGGGCTTAGGGCGTGGATTTAGGTTTGCACAGCTTGGGGCTGGTCTTCCAATTTCTGTGCGGGGCCAAGCGTGGTGGCACACACCTGTAATCCCAGCACTCAGGAGGCTGAGGCAGGAGGATCTTTTGCGAGTTGGAGGCCAGCCTGGGCTACAAAGTGAGCTCAAGGCCAGCCTGAACTGCATAGCGAGACCCTGTCTCAAAAAAAAAATTTTTTTTTTCTGTTCAGGGATAGGAAATAAAGCTTTCTGGCCCTTGTAAAGCAACAAGCCACACTGAAGCACCTACCTGAAGGTGCTTCACAATGGCAAGAAGGCCGTTCTGCTTAGGGCTTAGCAAGGAACAGAAGAACTACCCACCTTCCAGAGGAAGCAAGAAGAACATTTACCGTGGAGTTGACTTATGTGGGAAACTGAAAAGTCCTGAGAAATCAGAACCAAGGCCCATCCAAGCTCAGATGTAGACAGATACTTAAGTGTCTTCTGAGACGAGGGAACTCTGACGAAATGAAATAGAAACTGGTCCAGGACTGCAAAACCTGTGAAGTCCTAGCTAGCAATTGTACGGAGTTGCAAAAATACCCAGAGGGAAATATTCACAACCAGGCATGCGTGGGGCTCTCTGCAGAAAACAGTAAGCCTTGGAAAAATGAGCTTCCAGTAAAAACTACAACCCTGCACCTTCCCAGGTCGCCCTAAGGGACACAGGCCCAGCATGAGAAGTGGCAGTAATTACGGGAAATAGAGCAAGCTGAGGAAACCATAAAATCCGTATGCTTAGAATCATTAAGTACATTCAAAAAAGTATAATAAAGGAACACGGGCAATATCGGAAAGGATCGAAATCTTTCTATTGTGTGGTTTGATAATAAGTACACCTGTGCGATGCTGTAATTTACAGATGATTATGTTGTACACATTAGGGGCAGATGCTCATGGCATCTTAAAGATGGAGTGTGCTTGTGCATAGTTTGGAAGTGGACCCTAAGCTACACCGGCTGAACCCAGCTATCTGGGGCTCACACTGTCTCTGACAAGCTCCCTTTCAGTTCTGATGAGCTACAGTCTTCTGAAAAATTAAGTCCAGCTTGTTAGCAGGGCATTCGGAGCCTCACCCTGGGTCCCTTCCTATCATCTTGCTATTTCTTTTTTTTTTTTTTTTGGTGTCTGGAATCAACCTCGGGACCTCGCACTTGCCAGGCAGGCGCTTATGCCACTAAGCTAGATCCCCAGCCCCATGCCAGGCGTGGTGGCACACGCCTGTAATCCCAGCACTGGGGAGACTGAGGCAGGAGGATCTTTGCAACTTCAAGGCCAGCCTGGGCTACAAAGTGAGCTCAAGGCCAGCCTGAACTGCATAGTGAGACCTTGTCTCAAAAAGACCAAAAGAAAAAGGATTGAATAGATTCCCCAGGCCCTATTTTGTTTTTTTCTCGGAACAGGGTCTCAATGCATAGTTTAGACTCACACTGGCCTTGACCTCTAGATTCTCCTGCCTCAGTTTCCCATGCACTGAGATTGTAGGCATGTATCCTCATACTCCGCTATCTTGCTGTTCTGGTCACAGCCATTATACGTGTGGAAAAGCTGCAGCCCCAGAAACTACCCTCTCCCCCCATTTCCATGACTGCACGGTGCCTAGACTGTAGCGGATGTTTAGGAACCATCTGAAGCCCTGTGGTGGTGTGCACCTGTAACCTGTAACCCCACCCCTCTGGGAGGCTGAGGCAGGAGGATCATGAGTTCAAGCACAGCCTGGGCAGTGTAGCTACTTGGAGAGACCTTGTCTCAAAATTTAAGAGCTAAATAAATAGAAAGGGCTGGGAAACTATCGCAGCATAAAGGTCCTGGATTCAGCCTCCAATAGCGCATGTGTGCACCGCACAAACTAATTCAGCTCTTCCAGTATAAGCTGCTGGGCTCTGACTCACCCTGAGCTTTGCAGTCACCACCTTCTGAAGTTTCCTACATTTTCTTCATCCTTTATTCTCAATTTTAACTGCGCCAACTTTGAACTACCCACTCCCCACAGCCTTGTCACCCGACTTACTATCTCCTAGTACACTTACTTATTTCGTGTTTCCTTTTGAGGATTCATCCTACCCACCTCTTCCACTCCCCACCCATCAGTCCCACCGGCCCCAGCCTCTGGAACACAGAGGAGCAATAATTATTGCCCCCTTAATCTACCGGAAGCCCCTTGGAAGGCAAGGGAACTGGAAGGAGGCAGTGGAGGGAACCTGAGCTCTTGGGTCCTCCTAGACCAGTTAACAAGGCCCGGATGATCCAGTGCCTAAGGCTGAAGAGAAACATTTGGATGCCTATGGCTAAATTAAGACCTTGCAGCGGGCATGGTGGCACACGCCTATAATCCCAGCACTCCCAGCACTCCCAGCACTCAGGAGGCTGAGGCAGGAGGATCCT